>NC_029794.2:75913114-75916972 GCF_000816755.2 Arachis ipaensis | reverse complement strand
AGGAGAAGAAGAAAGTAGAAGGAAAGAAATGGGAAGAAGATGAGAAAAGAAGTGTATGAAGTAAGGTAATCCACGCGTACGCGTACAGTGACGCGTGCGCGTGGGTGAGGTGAAATGGACGGTGATGCACGAAATTGTGATCTCTAAAATGGTGCCAAAAACTTGGTACGCACGAATGTAATCTCAACTCTTTTTCACAACTCCGCACAACTAACCACCTAGTGCACTGGGTCGTCCAAGTAATAAACCTTATGTGAGTAAGGGTCGATCCCACAGAGATTGTCGGCTTGAAGCAAGCTATGGTCATCCTTGTAAATCTCAGTCAGGCAGATTCAAATGGTTATAAGGTTTTGATAATTAAAATATAAAATAAGGTAGAAATACTTATGTAATTTATTGGTGAGAATTTTAGATAAGCGTATAGAGATGCTTTGCACCTTCTGAATCTCTGCTTTCCTACTGCCTTCATTCAATCATTCATACTCCTTTCCATGGCAAGCTGTATGTTGGGGATCACCGTTGTCAATGGCTACCATCTGTCGGTTCTCGATCATGTTGGAATAGGATCCATTGATCCTTTTGCGTCTGTCACTACGCCCAACACTCGCGAGTTTGAAGCTCGTCACAGTCATCCCTTCCCAGATCCTACTCGGAATACCAAAGACAAGGTTTAGACTTTCCGGATCTCAGGAATGGCCGCCAATAATTCTAGCCTATACCACGAAGGTTTTAATCTTAGATTAGAAACCCAAGAGATACACATTCAAGCTTGTTTGCATGTAGAACGGAAGTGGTTGTTAGGCACGCGTTCATAGGTGAGAATGGTGATGAGTGTCACATAATCATCACATTCATCATGTTCTTGTGTGCGAATGAATATCTTAGAGAAGAAATAGGCTTGAGTTGAATAGAAAAACAATAGTACTTTGCATTAATTCATGAGGAATAGCAGAGCTCCACACCTTAATCTATGGGATGTAGAAACTCCACTGTTGAAAATACAAAAGTAATGAAGGTCCAGGCATTGCCAAATGGCCAGCCCCCATAAAGGTCTAAGATAGCATAAGATTAATCAAAGATTAAAATACAATAGCAAAAGGTCCTATTTATAGAGAACTAGTAACCTAGGGTTTACAGAAATGAGTAAATGAAGCAGAAATCCACTTTCGGGGCCCACTTGGTGTGTGCTTGGGCTGAGCATTGAAGTTTTCACATGTAGAGACTTTTCTTGGAGTTAAACGCCAGCTTTGGTGCCAGTTTGGGCGTTTAACTCCAGCTTTTATGCTAGTTCTGGCGTTTTGATGCCAGAATTTTTATGATGACTTGGGACGCCAGTTTGGGCCATCAAATCTCGGGCAAATTATGGACTATTATATATTACTGGAAAGCCCAGGATGTCTACTTTCCAACAAAACTAAGAGCGTGTCAATTGGGCTTCAGTAGCTCTAGAAAATCCACTTAGAGCGCAGGGAGGTCAGAATCCAATAGCATCTGCAGTCCCTTTTCAGCCTCTGAATCAGATTTTTGCTCAGGTCCCTCAATTTCAGCCAGAAAATACCTGAAATTATAGAAAAACACACAAACTCATAGTGAAGTCCAGGAATGTGATTTTTGAATAAAAACTAGTAAAAACATAATAAAAACTAACTAAAATATACTAAAAACATACTAAAAACAATGCCAAAAAGCATATAAATTATCCGCTCATCACAACACCAAACTTAAATTGTTGCTTGTCTCCAAACAACTGAAAATCAAATAGGATAAAAAGAAGACAATATACTATAAATTCCAAAATATCTATGAAACTTAGCTCCAATTAGATGAGCGGGACTAGTAGCTTTTTGCCTCTGAACAGTTTTGGCATCTCACTTTATCCTTTGAAGTTTAGAATGATTGGCATCTATAGGAACTCAGAATTTAGATAGTGTTATTGATTCTTCTAGTTCAGTATTGTTGATTCTTGAACACTTTTACTTTATGAGTCTTGGCCGTGACCCTAAGCATCTTGTTTTCCAGTATTACCACCGGATACATAAATGCCACAGACACATAACTGGGTGAACCTTTTTAGATTGTGACTCAGCTTTGCTAGAGTCCCCAATTATAGGTGTCCAGAGCTCTTAAGCACACTCTTTTGCTTTGGACCATGACTTTAACCGTTCAATCTCAAGCTTTTCACTTTACACCTTCACGCTACAAGCACATGGTTAGGGACAGCTTGGTTTAGCCGCTTAGGCTAGGATTTTATTCCTGTGGGCCCTCCTATCCATTAATTCTCAAAGCCTTGGATCCTTTTTATTTTACCCTTGCTATTTGGTTTAAAGGGCTATTGGCTTTTTCTTCTTGCTTTTTCTTTCTCTTTCTCTTTTTTTTATTTTATTATTTTTTTTTGCGAGCTTTGTATTCACTGCTTTTTCTTGCTTCAAGAATCAATTTTATGATTTTTCAGATTATCAATAACATTTCTCCTTTTTCATTATTCTTTCAAGAGCCAACAATTTTAACATTCATAAACAACAAATTCAAAAATATGCACTGTTCAAGCATTCATTCAGAAAACAAAAAGTATTGCCACCACATCAAAATAATTAAACTAGTTTCAAGGATGAATTCGAAATCATGTACTTCTTGTTCTTTTGTTTTTAGATCATTTTTCATTTTAAGAAAGGTGATGGATTCATAGGACATTCATAGCTTTAAGGCACAGACACTTAGACACTAGTGATCATGTAATAAGACACAAACATAAATAAAACATAAAGCATAATTTTCAAAAAACAAAAAAATAAGAACAAGGAAATTAAAGAACGTGTCCACCTTAGTGATGGCGGCTTGTTCTTCCTTTTGAAGATCTTATGGAGTGCTTGAGCTCCTCAATGTGTCTTCCAATCATGATGCTATGGATCATGATAGCCCGATCTATAGTAACTTCAGACCGGTTGCTAGTGGGAATGATTGAGCGTTGGATGAACTCCAACCATCCCCTAGCCACGGGCTTGAGGTCATGCCTTCTTAGTTGAACCGGCTTCCCTCTTGAATCTCTCTTCCATTGAGCGCCCTTTTCACCCTGAGGACTTGGTCCAACCTTTGATCTAAGTTGACCCTTCTAGTGTAGGGGCGTGCATCTCCTTGCATCATGGGCAAGTTGAATGCCAACCTTACATTTTTTGGACTGAAATCTAAGCATTTTCCCCGGACCATTGTAAGCCAATTCCTTGGGTCCAGGTTCACACTTTGATCATGGTTCTTGGTGATCCATGCATTGGCATACAACTCTTGAACCATTAAGATCCCGACTTGTTGAATGGGGTTCGTGAGAATTTCCCAACCTCGTCTTCGAATCTCATGTCGGATCTCCAGATATTCACCCTTTTTGAGCTTGAAAGGGACCTCGGGGATCACCTTCTTCTTGGCCACAACTTTATAGAAGTGGTCTTGATGTACCCTTGAAATGAATCTCTCCATCTCCCATGACTCGGAGGTCGAAGCTTTTGCCTTCCCTTTCCTCTTTCTAGAGGTTTCTCCGGCCTTTGGTGCCATAAATAATTATGAAAAAATAAAAAGGAACGCTTTTACCACACCAAACTTAGAAGGTTTTCTCGTCCTCGAGCAAAAGAAGAAAGAAAAGAGAAGAAGAAGAAAATGGAGGAGATGGAGGGAGTTTAGTGGTTCGGCCAAGGGGGAGGAGTAGTGTGTATGATGTGTGAAAATGAAGGAGTGAAGATTGGTTTATATAGGAGTGGAGAGAGGGGTAGGGTTCGGCCATGTATGGGTGGGTTTGGGAGGGAAAGTGGTTTGGATTTCAATGGCGAGGTAGGTGGGGTTTTTATGATGGATGGATGTGGATTGGTGAAG
>NC_029794.2:75906359-75912251 GCF_000816755.2 Arachis ipaensis | reverse complement strand
GGAATGATTGAGCGTTGGATGAACTCCAACCATCCCCTAGCCACGGGCTTGAGGTCATGCCTTCTTAGTTGAACCGGCTTCCCTCTTGAATCTCTCTTCCATTGAGCGCCCTCTTTACAAATGTCTATGAGGAATTTGTCCAACCTTTGATCGAAGTTGACCCTTCTAGTGTAGGGTTGTGCATCTCCTTGCATCATGGGCAAGTTGAATGCCAACCTTACATTTTTTGGACTGAAATCTAAGCATTTTCCCCGGACCATTGTAAGCCAATTCCTTGGGTCCAGGTTCACACTTTGATCATGGTTCTTGGTGATCCATGCATTGGCATACAACTCTTGAACCATTAAGATCCCGACTTGTTGAATGGGGTTCGTGAGAATTTCCCAACCTCGTCTTCGAATCTCATGTCGGATCTCCAGATATTCACCCTTTTTGAGCTTGAAAGGGACCTCGGGGATCACCTTCTTCTTGGCCACAACTTTATAGAAGTGGTCTTGATGTACCCTTGAAATGAATCTCTCCATCTCCCATGACTCGGAGGTCGAAGCTTTTGCCTTCCCTTTCCTCTTTCTAGAGGTTTCTCCGGCCTTTGGTGCCATAAATAATTATGAAAAAATAAAAAGGAACGCTTTTACCACACCAAACTTAGAAGGTTTTCTCGTCCTCGAGCAAAAGAAGAAAGAAAAGAGAAGAAGAAGAAAATGGAGGAGATGGAGGGAGTTTAGTGGTTCGGCCAAGGGGGAGGAGTAGTGTGTATGATGTGTGAAAATGAAGGAGTGAAGATTGGTTTATATAGGAGTGGAGAGAGGGGTAGGGTTCGGCCATGTATGGGTGGGTTTGGGAGGGAAAGTGGTTTGGATTTCAATGGCGAGGTAGGTGGGGTTTTTATGATGGATGGATGTGGATTGGTGAAGAGATTATGGAGAAGAGATTAGGATTTGATAGGTGAGGGTTTTTTTTTTTTTTTTTGGGAAGAGGTATTGAGGTGATTAGTGAAGGGTATTTGAGGAAGGGATGAGGTAGGTGGGGATCCTGTGGGGTCCACAGATCCTGAGGTGTCAAGGCTTTCTCATCCCTGCACCATGTTGGCGTGTAAATGCCCCCTTGCTTGCCAATCCTGGCGTTAAACGCCAGGTTGCTGCCCATTTCTGGCGTTTAACGCCAGCTTTTCTTCCCTTTCTGGCATTAAACGCCAGTTTTCCTCCCTTTTCTAGCATTAAACGCCAGCTCTGTACCCCACTCTGGCGTTAAACGCCAATCTGGTGCCCATTTCTCGCGTTAAACGCCCAGAATGGTGCTAGACTGGGCGTTTAACGCTCATTCTGCTACCCTTACTGGCATTTAAACGCTAGTAAGCTTCTCCTCTAGGGTGTGCTATTTCTAATACTGTTTTTCATTCTGTTTTTGCTTTTTTAGTTGTTTTTGTGACTTCACATGATCATCAACCTACAGAAAACATAAAATAACAATGGAAAATAGAAATTTAACATAGATAAGTAAAAATTGGGTCGCCTCCCAACAAGTGCTTCTTTAATGTCAATAGCTTGACAGTGAGCTCTCATGGAGCCTCACAGATGTTTAGAGCATGATGATGGCCTCCCAACACCAAACTTAGAGTTTGAATGTGGGGGCTCTGTTTGACTCTGCATTAAGAGAAGCCTTTCCTGCTTCTTTTCTATGGTTACATAGAGGGATCCTTGAGCCTTAAACACAAGGTGGTCCTCATTCACTTGAAGGACCAACTCTCTTCTGTCAACATCAATCACAGCTTTTGCTGTGGCTAGGAAGGGTCTACTAATGATGATGGATTCATCCATACTCTTCCCAGTGTCTAGGATTATGAAATCAGCAGGGATGTAGTGGCCTTCAACCTTTACTAGAACATCCTCTACAAGTCCATAAGCCTGTTTCCTTGAATTGTCTGCCATGTCTAGTGAGATTCTTGCAGCTTGTACCTCAAAGATCCATAACTTCTCGGTTACAGAGAGTGGCATGAGGTTTATACTTGACCACTGGTCACACAGAGCCTTCTCAAAGGTCATGGTGCCTATGGTACAAGGAATTGAGAATTTTCCAGGATCCTGTCTCTTTTGAGGTAATCTCTGCCTAGTCAAGTCATCCAGTTCTTTGGTGAGAAAGGGGGGTTCATCCTCCCAAGTCTCATTACCAAATAACTTGGAATTTAGCTCATGATTGCTCCAAGGTACTTAGCAACTTACTCTTCAGTAACATCTTCATCCTCTTCAGTGGAAGAATACTCATCAGAGCTCATGAATGGCAGAAGTAAATTCATTGGAAATTCTATGGTCTCTGTATGAGCCTTAGATTCCCATGGTTCCTCATTAAGGAACTCCTTAGAGGCCAGTGGATGTTCATTAAGGTCTTCCTCAGTGGAAATCACTGCCTTTCCCTCCACTAAGCATTCGGCCATGTGGGATGTGTTTATGGCCTTGCATTCTCTCTTTTGGTTCTCTTCTGTATTTCTTAGGAGAGTACTATGAGGGAGTTCAGTAACTTTCTTACTCAGCTGACCCACTTGTGCCTCCAAATTTCTAATAGAGGACCTTGTTTCAGTCATGAAACTTGGAGTGGTCTTAGATAGATCAGAGACTACAGTTGCTAAGTCAGAGTGGCTCTGCTTAGAATTCTCTGTCTGTTGCTGAGAAGATGATGGAAAAGGCTTGCTATTGCTAAACCTATTTCTTCTACCATTACTGTTATTGAAGCCTTGTTGAGGCCTCTGTTGGTCCTTCCATGAGAGATTTGGATGATTTCTCCACGAAGGATTATAGGTGTTTCCATAAGGTTCTCCCATGTAATTCACCTCTTCCATTGCTGGGTTCTCAGGATCATAAGCTTCTTCTTCAGAAGATGCTTCTTTAGTACTGCCTGTTGCTGCTTGCATTCCAGATAGACTCTGAGAAATCATATTGACATGCTGAGTCAATATTTTTTTCTGAGCCAATATGGCATTCAGAGTATCAATTTCAAGAACTCCTTTTCTTCTGATTTGTCCCATTATTCACAGGATTCCTTTCAGGAGTGTACATGAATTGGTTATTTGCAACCATTTCAATGAGTTCCTGAGCTTCTGCAGGCATCTTCATCAGATGAAGAGATCCTCCAGCAGAGCTGTCCAATGACATCTTGCACAGTTCCGACAAACCATCATAGAAGATACCTATGATGCTCCATTCTGAAAGCATGTCAGAAGGACACCTTCTGATCAATTCCTTGTATCTTTCCCAAGCTTCATAGAGGGATTCACTTTCCTTCTGTCTGAAGGTCTGGACTTCCACTCTAAGCTTACTCAATGCTTGAGGTGGAAAGAATTTGCTCCAATGGCAGGGATAGAGATGCTTCTCCCATAGAAGTCGGGAGTAGGTGTAGTAAAGTCACTGGTGCACGAGATTGTGATCATCAATGGCACCAAAAACTTGGTACGCACAATTGTAATCTCAACTCTTTATCACAACTTTACACAACTAACCAGCAAGTGCACTGGGTCGTCCAAGTAATAAACCTTACGTGAGTAAGGGTCGATCCCACAGAGATTGTCGGCATGAAGCAAGCTATGGTCACCTTGTAAATCTCAGTCAGGCGGATTCAAATGGTTATGGTGAATTAATAATTAAAATATAATTAAAATATAAACTAGGATAGAGATACTTATGTAATTCATTGATGAGAATTTCAGATAAGCGTATGGAGATGCTTTCGTTCCTCTGAACCTTTGCTTTCCTGCTGTCTTCATCCAATCATTCCTACTCCCTTCCATGGCAAGCTGTATGTAGGGCATCACCGTTGTCAATGGCTACATCCCATCCTCTCTGTGAAAATGGTCCAATGCACTGTCACTGCATGGCTAATCATCTGTCGGTTTTCGATCATATTGGAATATGATTTACTATCCTTTTGCATCTGTCACTACGTCCAGCACTCGCGAGTTTGAAGCTCGTCACAACCATCCCTTCCCAGATCCTACTCGGAATACCACGGACAAGGTTTAGACTTTCCGGATCTCAAGAATGGCCATCCATGGGTTCTAACTTATACCACGAAGATTCTAATATCTCAGACTCGGTCCTCTGTATTAGATATCTAAGAGATACTTATTCTAGCTTGTTTGCATGTAGAACGGAAGTGTTTGTCAGGCACGCGTTCATAGGTGAGAATGATGATGAGCGTCACATAATCATCCCATTCATCATGTTCTTGTGTGCGAATGGATATCTTAGAACAGGAATAAGCTTGAATTGAATAGAAAAATAATAGTACTTTGCATTAATCTGTGAGGAACAGCAGAGCTCCACACCTTAATATATGGTGTGTAGAAACTCTACCGTTGAAAATACATAAGTGATGAAGGTTTAGGCATGGCCAAATGGCTAGCCCACAAACGTGATCAAAGGATCAAAAGACAATCCAAAGATGTAAATACAAGAGTAAAAATTCCTATTTATACTAAACTAGTTACTAGGGTTTACAGAATGAGTAATTGATGCAGAAATCCACTTACGGGGCCCACTTGGTGTGTGCTTGGGCTGAACATTGAGCTTTACACGTGTAGAGGCTTCACTTGGAGTTGAATGCCAGTTTGTAACCTGTTTCTGGCGTTTAACTCCACTTTGCAACCTGTTTCTGGCGTTTAACTCCAGAATGCAGCATAGAACTGGCGTTGAACGCCAGTTTGCGTCATCTAAACTTGGGCAAAGTATGGACTATTATATATTTCTGGAAAGCTCTGGATGTCTACTTTCCAACGCAATTGAGAGCGCACCATTTGGAGTTCTGCAGCTCCAGAAAATCAACTTTGATTGCAGGGAGGTCAGAATCCAACAGCATCTGCAGTGCTTCTTCAACCTCTGAATCTGATTTTTGCTCAAGTCCCTCAATTTCAACCAGAAAATACTTGAAATCACAGAAAAATATACAAACTCATAGTAAAGTCCAGAAATGTGAATTTTAATTAAAAACTAATAAAAATATACTAAAAATTAACTAAATTATACTGAAAACTATGTAAAAACAATGCCAAAAAGCGTATAAATTATCCGCTCATCACAACACCAAACTTAAATTGTTGCTTGTCCCCAAGCAACTAAAAATCAAATAGGATAAAAAGAAGAGAATATACTATAAATTCCAAAATATCAATGAAACTTAGCTCCAATCAGATGAGCGGGACTTGTAGCTTTTTGCCTCTTGAATAGTTTTGGCATCTTACTTTATCCATTGAAGTTCAGAATGATTGGCATCTATAGGAACTTAGAATTCAGATAGTGTTATTGATTCTCCTAGTTCAGTATGTTGATTCTTGAACACAGCTACTTTATGAGTCTTGGCCGTGGCCCTAAGCACTTTGTTTTCCAGTATTACCACCGGATACATAAATGCCACAGACACATAACTGGGTGAACATTTTTAGATTGTGACTCAGCTTTGCTAAAGTCCCAAATTAGAGGTGTCCAGAGTTCTTAAGCACACTCCTTTTTTTGCTTTGGATCTCGACTTTAACCGCTCAGTCTCTAGCTTTTCACTTGACACCTTCACGCCACAAGCACATGGTTAGGGACAGCTTGGTTTAGCCACTTAGGCCAGGATTTTATTCCTTTGGACCCTCATATCCATTGATGCTCAAAGCCTTGGATCCTTTTTATTTACCCTTGCCTTTTGGTTTTAAGGGCTATTGGCTTTTTGCTCTTGCATTTTGGTTTAAAGAGCTTTTGGCTTTTTCTGCTTGCTTTTTCTTTTTCTTTTTCTCTTTTTTTTTTTGCTTTTTCGCATATTTTTTTTCTGCAAGCTTTTGTATTCACTGCTTTTTCTTGCTTCAAGAATCATTTTTATGATTTTTCAGATTATCAAATAACATTTCTCCTTTTTCCTTATTCT
>NC_029794.2:75902591-75906162 GCF_000816755.2 Arachis ipaensis | reverse complement strand
TCAAAAGACATATGCACTGTTCAAGCATTCATTCAGAAAACAAAAAGTATTGTCACCACATCAAAATAATTAAACTAGTTTCAAGGATGAATTCGAAACCATGTACTCCTTGTTCTTTTGTAATTAAAATATATTTTTCATTCAAGAGAGGTGATGGATTCATATTCATAACTTTAAGGCATAGACACTTAGACACTAATGATCATGTAGTAAAGGCACAAACATAAATAACATATAAGGCTCAAAAACCGAAAAACAGAAAATAAATAGACAAGGAGATTAAGGAATGAGTCCACCTTAGTGAGGGTGGCGTCTTCCTCTCCTTGAAGAACCAATGGTGCTCTTGAGCTCCTCTATGTCTCTTCCTTGTCTTTCTTGCTCCTGCCTCATAGCTCTTTGATCTTCTCTAATTTCATGGAGGATGATGGAGTGCTCTTGGTGCTCCACCCTTAGTTATCCCATGTTGGAACTTAATTCTCCTAGGAAAGTGTTGATTTGCTCCCAATAATTCTGTGGAGGAAAGTGCATCCCCTGAGGCATCTCAGAGATTTCATGGTGAGGAATTTCCTTATGCTTATGTTGAGGTCCATGATCTCTTATTTGCTCCATTCTTTTCTTAGTGATGGGCTTGTCCTCTTCAATGAGGATGTCTCCCTCTATGTCAATTCTAGCCGAATTGCAGAGGTGGCAAATGAGGTGAGGAAAGGCTAACCTTGCCCAAGTGGAGGACTTGTCAGCCACCTTGTTGAGTTCTTGAAGTATAATCTCATGAACTTCCACCTCTTCTCCAATCATGATACTATGGATCATGATGGCTCGGTCTATAGTAACTTCAGACCGGTTACTAGTAGGAATGATTGAGCGTTGAATGAACTCTAGCCATCCCCTAGCCACTGGTTTGAGGTCATGCCTTCTTAATTGAACCGGCTTGCCACTTGAGTCAATTTTCCATTGAGCTCCTTCCTCACATATGTCTGTGAGGACTTGGTCCAACCTTTGATCAAAGTTGACCCTTCTTGTGTAGGGGAGTGTGTTCTCTTCCATCATTGGCAAGTTGAATGCCAGCCTTACATTTTCCGGACTAAAATCTAAGTATTTTCCCCAAACCATGGCAAGCCAATGCTTTGGATTCGAGTTCACACTATGATCATGGTTCCTAGTGATCCATGCGTTTGCATAGAACTCTTGAACCATTAGGATCCCGACTTGTTGAATGGGGTTGGTGAGAACTTCCCAACCTCTCTTTTGGATCTCAAGTCGGATCTCTGGATACTCATTCTTTTTTAGCTTAAAAGGAACCTCAGGGATCACTTTCTTCTTGGCCACAACTTCATAGAAGTGGTCTTGGTGGACCTTTGAGATGAATCTCTCCATCTTCCATGACTCAGAAGTGGAAGCAATTGCCTTCCCTTTCCTCTTTCTAGAGGTTTCTCTGGTCATAGGTGCCATAAATGGTTATGGAAAAACAAAAAGCTATGCTTTTACCACACCAAACTAAAAATGTTTGCTCGTCCCCGAGCAAAAGAAGAAATAAAGAAAGAAAAGAAGAAGAGAAATAGAGGAGAGGGAGAGAGAGGTGTTTTCGGCCATTAGGGTTGGGTTTGGGAGGGAAAATATTTTAAATTTTGAAGGTAGGTGGGGTTTTTTGGGGAAGAGGGGATGGATGTGAGTGGTGAAAAGGTGATGGAAAAGAGTGATTGAGTTGATTGGTGAAGGGTATTTGGGAAAGAGAGTTATGAAAAGGTGTGAAGAGGAGAGAGAAGAAAATATGGGGACCCTGTAGGGTCCACAGGTCCTGAGGGGATCCTGTGGGGTCAAGGACTTAACATCCCTGCTCCAATTAGGCGTGTAAAATGCCCTTGCTGTGCAATCCTGGCGTTTAACGCCAGATTGCTGCCTGTTTCTAGCGTTAAACGCCCAAATGTAGCTTGCTTCTGGCGTTTAACGCCAGGTAGATGCTTGTTTCGGGCGTTAAACGCCATCTTGGTGCCTGTTTCTGGCGTTAAATGCCAGACAGATGCTTGGTTCTGGCGTTTAAATGCCAGACTGCTCTCCTCCAAGGTGTGCTGTTCTTAATGCTATTTTTCATTTTGTTTTTGATTTTTCAGTAGTTTTTATGACTCCACATGATCATCAACCTAAAGAAAACAAAAAATAACAATAGAAAATAAATAAATATAATTAGATAACATTGGGTTGCCTCCCAACAAACGCTTCTTTAATGTCAATAGCTTGACAGTGAGCTCTCATGGAGCCTCACAAATAATCAGAGCAAGGTTGAAACCTCCCAACACCAAACTTTGAGTTTGAATGTGGGGTTTCAACACCAAACTTAGAGTTTGGTTGTGGCCTCCCAACACCAAACTTAGAGTTTGACTGTGGGGGCTTTGGTTGACTCTGCAGTGAGAGAAGCTTTTCATGCTTCCTCTCTATGGTTACAGAAGGAGATTCTTGAGTTTTAAACACAAGGTTATCCTCATTCAGTTGAAGGATCAATTCTCCTCTGTCCACATCAATTACAGCTCTTGTTGTGGCTAGGAAGGGTCTTTCAAGGATGATGGATTCATCCTCATCCTTCTCAGTGTCTAGGATTATGAAATCAGTAGGGTTGTAAAGGCCTTCAACCTTTACTAACTTGTCCTCTACTAGTCCATAAGCCTGTTTTCTTGAGTTGTCTGCCATCTCTAATAAGATTCTGGCAGCTTGCACCTCAAAGATACCAAGTTTCTCCATTACAGAGAGTGGCATTAAGTTTATTCCTGACCCCAGGTCACACAGAGCCTTCTCAAAGGTCATGGTGCCTATGGTACAGGGTATTAAGAATTTGCCAGGATCCTGCTTCTTTTGAGGTAATTTCTGCCTATCCAATGCCTTTAATTCATTAGTGAGCAAGGGAGGTTCAGCTTCATGATTGCACCTAGGTATTTAGCAACTTTCTCTTCAGTAATGTCTTCATTCTCTTCAGAAGAAGAGTACTCATCAGAGCTCATGAAGGGCAGAAGAAGGTTTAATGGAATCTCTATAGTCTCTAGGTGAGCCTCAGATTCCTTTGGTTCCTCAAAGGGATACTCCTTATTGGTCACTGAACATCCCAGGAGGTCTTCCTCACTAGGATTCACGTCCTCCTCCTCCCTTGTAGGTTCGGCCATGATGGTCAAGTCAATGGCCTTGCATTCTCTCTTTGGATTTTCTTCTGTATTGCTTGGGAGAGTACTAGGAGGAGTTTCAGTGACCGTTTTACTCAGCTGGCCCACTTGTGCCTCCAAATTTCTAATGGAGGACCTTGTTTCATTCATGGAACTCACAGTGGCCTTAGATAGATCAGAGACTATATTTGCTAAGCTAGATGGGTTCTGCTCAGAATTCTCTGTCTGTTGCTGAGTGGATGATGGAAAAGGTTTGCTATTGCTAAACCTGTTTCTTCCACCATTATTAAAGCCTTGTTGAGGCTTTTGTTGATCCTTCCATGAGAAATTTGGATGATTTCTCCATGAGGGATTATAGGTGTTTCCATAGGGTTCACCCATGTAATTCACCTCTGCTATTGCAGGGTTCTCAGGATCATAAGCTT
>NC_029794.2:75890278-75902119 GCF_000816755.2 Arachis ipaensis | reverse complement strand
CACCTCAAAGATCCCAAGTTTCTCCATTACAGAGAGTGGCATTAAGTTTATTCCTGACCCCAGGTCACACAGAGCCTTCTCAAAGGTCATGGTGCCTATGGTACAGGGTATTAAGAATTTGCCAGGATCCTGCTTCTTTTGAGGTAATTTCTGCCTATCCAATGCCTTTAATTCATTAGTGAGCAAGGGAGGTTCAGCTTCATGATTGCACCTAGGTATTTAGCAACTTTCTCTTCAGTAATGTCTTCATTCTCTTCAGAAGAAGAGTACTCATCAGAGCTCATGAAGGGCAGAAGAAGGTTTAATGGAATCTCTATAGTCTCTAGGTGAGCCTCAGATTCCTTTGGTTCCTCATTGAGGAACTCCTTATTGGTCACTGGACGTCCCAGGAGGTCTTCCTCACTGGGATTCACGTCCTCTCCCTCCCTTGTAGGTTCGGCCATGATGGTTAAATCAATGACCTTGCACTCTCTTTTTGGGTTCTCTTCTATATTGCTTGGGAGAGTACTATGAGGGGTTTCAGTGACTCTTTTACTCAACTGGCCCACTTGTGCCTCCAAATTTCTAATGGAGGACCTTATTTCATTCATGAAACTTAAAGTGGTCTTAGATAGATCAGAGACTATATTTGCTAAGCTAGATAGATTCTGCTCAGAATTCTCTGTCTGTTGCTGAGTGGATGATGGAAGAGGTTTGCTATTGCTAAACATGTTTCTTCCACCATTATTAAAGCCTTGTTGAGGTTTTTGTTGATCCTTCCATGAGAAATTTGGATGATTTTTCCATGAGGGATTATAAGTGTTTTCATAGGGTTCACCCATATAATTCACCTCTGCTATTGCAGGGTTCTCAGGATCATAAGCTTATTCTTCAGAAGATGCCTCTTTAGTACTGTTGGATGATTCCTTCAATCCATTCAGACTCTGAGAGATCATATTGGCTTGCTGAGTCAATATTTTATTCTGAGCCAATATGGCATTCAGAGTATCAATTTCAAGAACCCCCTTCCTCTAAGGCGTCCCATTATTCACAGGATTCCTTTCAGAAGTGTATATGAACTGCTTATTTGCAACCATGTCAATGAGTTCTTGAGCTTCTGCAGGCGTTTTCTTTAGGTGAATGGACCCACATGCAGAATGGTCCAATGACATCTTTGATAATTCAGACAGACCATCATAGAATATATCCAGGATGGTCCATTCTGAAAGCATGTCAGAAGGACACTTTTTGGTCAGTTCCTTGTAAAGGATTGAACTTGGCTAAGAAAGCCATGACCTGCTAATCCCAAGAGTTCAGGCTGTCTTTATGTTGAGAGTCCAACCATATTCTGGCTCTGTCTCTTACAGCAAACGGGAAAAGAATAAGTCTGTAGACCTCGGGATCAACCCCATTGGTCTTAACAGTATCACAGATCTGCAAGAATTCAGTTAAGAACTGAAAAAGATCTTTGGATGGAAGTCCATAAAACTTGCAATTCTGTTGCATCAGAGAAACTAATTAAGGTTTCAGCCCAAAATTGTTTGCTCCAATGGTAGGGATTGAGATGCTTCTTCCATGTAAATTGGAATTTAGCATAATAAAGTCACCAAGCATCTTCCTTGCATTGTTATTATTTTCGTCCATGTCTCCTTCTTTTTCAAAATTTTCAGTCAGATTTTCTCCAGAGAGTTGTGCTTTAGCTTCCTTTAGCTTCCTCTTTAGAGTTTTTTCAGGTTCAGGATCAGCTTCAACAAGAATGTTCTTATCCTTGTTCCTGCTCATATGAAAAAGAAGAGAACACAAAAGAAAATATGGAATCCTCTATGTCACAGTATAGAGATTACTTATGCAAGTATAAGAAGAGAAGAATATAAAAAGGAGAAGAGGAAAAATTCGAACACAGAGAGGGGGATTGGGTTCGAATTTTTGGGTGGAAGAGAAGTGTTAGTAGATGAATAAATAAATAAAAGGAGGTGAGGAAGAGAAGAATTTGAAAAAAAAATAAAATAAAAATATTTTAAAATTAAAGTTAAAATTTGAAAATTAAAATTGAAATAAAATTAAATTGAATTTTTAAAATAATTAATTAATTAAAAAGGAATTTTGAAAAAGGTGAAGGTAATTTTCGAAAATTAGAAAGAGAGAGTTAGTTAGGTAGTTTTGAAAAAGATAAGAATCAAACAAAAAGATAGGAATAGGTTGAAAAAGATTTGAAAATCAATTTTTGAAAAGATAAGAGATTATAAAAGAGGTTAGAAAAGATTTTGAAATTGATTTTGAAAAGATGTGATTGAAACTTATTTTGAAAAAGACTTGAAAAAGAAATTTAAAAAAATTTGATTTTGAAATCAAATTTGATTACACTCAATTCGCTCAGTGTTTAGGGCTTTAATCACTCAATTCTCATTTTATCAAGCTTTTCAAAGATTTGCACTTCATCTAACAATCAACTAGTATCTAATGCATGAAAGACAAGCATCATGAGGTCTTTTGAGGGTTGTAATAGGGCCAGGGTTTAGGTAGGATAAATTTGGTTAAGTGGACTTAAAGAATTAGTTCTTTGATTAGCTTAAGTGCTCACTAATCCTATAACACCTATATATTTATAACAATGCAACCTAGCTACCCAATTTTCCTCCTAACTCACCTTACTTTTTTTTTTAAATTATTTGTTGTCTTTGTTAGCACAAGAGATGCATACGACCTAAAACAAAGAACACATGAGCATTTTTCCAATTGCCAATTTTTTATAATGAGTTCCATGCCTCTATCACCAATGCTTCCCAATAATTCCCCCCACACTTAGAATATACACACTAATCCACCCAAGCTAATCAAAGAGTAATTTAAGGACATCAATGGTTTTTCTCTTAAGGGGTAATAATGTGCTAAAATCAGAACAAAAGGGAATTACAGGCTCAACAGGGGTTCACAATGGTGAGTACAAGGGCTGGCCATATATGTTGGTGAGTTTAACATCAAAGATGGCCTCAATCATGCTAAATGCATCCAAACAACAAATACAGGATATAAAGAATCATGCAAATCAATGATCACAGTCATAAAGGAGTAAAAATCATACCAGAACAAATATTATGGTTAAAAAATGCAACCATCTATCAAGGCTCAAATCTTACAAGGTATGTTATTCTAGCTTTTTCCTATGTTCCACAAACAGCATACTTCAAGCAAGTTAGAAAACGCAATTTTTTTTCAATTCAACCGATGGTATTCCCTAGGAAAGATTTCATGGAAATTCCTTGGTGTTTCACCAACTTATTCATTCTATCATGCAAACATTAACTACCATATAACTAAACACACTAAAGAAATATATACAAACAAATCAACGAAGATGCAATGAAAATAAAACTGCTAAAATTGAGTAAAAAGGACTGAAAGAGTATTGCAAAGTGATTTGAGAAAAGAAATTTTTACCCCTACGAAGTCAATCTTCCCCCACACATAGTTCGTGCACGGCCCTCTATGCTTGCTTAGGATCCGGGAGAATAAGAACTTCGGGCCACCTTCAGGTGGTGGTATCTGATGGAATTTTTGTGGAAAAATGAATTTCCAAAACACCAAAAACTCACCGACAAGTGTACCGGGTCGTATCAAGTAGTAAAACTCACTTAGAGTGAGGTCGATCCCACAGGGATTGATGGATCAAGCAACTTTAGTGGGTGATGAGTTTAGTCAAGCTAACATTGAGTGATTTGAGTGACAATTGAAGCAGCAGAAAGTAAATGACAAGAAATTATAAATTGCAGAAAATAAATTGGACAGAAACTTAAAGAGCAAGAAATGTAAATTGCAAGAATCTTAAATGACAAGAAATGTAAATTGCATGAAATATAAAGGGGAATGGGTGCTGGAAATTTAAAATTCAACAGGAACGTGTAAATAGCAATCAAACAGAGAAGTAAAAGATGCAAAATCATGCAACAGATCTAACAGAAGAGTAAAATGCCTTGAAGAATTGTAAAGACAGAAAAGCAATGCTTAATTTGCAGCAATTTAAAAGAATGTTGAAGATCTCAGGAGTGGAAGAGACTAGAAAGCAAGTCTAGATCTCAAATCCTTCCTTGATCCAACAATAAACAGATTGAAGAATAAAGACAAATGGAAGCAGTAAGAGAACTTTGATTCAAATTGCAATTCACTGAAATTATGCAGCAAGGCAAACAAAGGAAAATCTCAGAGGGAGAATGAAACAGAACTCCTTCAATTCTCCACCCAAGATTCAAAAACAAAGAAAAGAAAACTAAAGAGAGAGAGCTCTCTAATGCTAATGCTCCCTAGTGGAGCCAATCCCTAATACTTTCTAATGGAGCTCCTTTTGAAAATGAGAGTGATGCCTTTATATAGGCTTTTTACAAAATGAAAATAAAATGAAATTGAAATGAAAAACAAATTAAATGAAAATTCTAATTCTAGCTTGTTCTTGTGCATTTGAATGATGATGTGGGCTTTGCTTGCTTTGGATTTGAAGAGAGATGGATCTAGTTGGCCTTGGTTTAATTGATGAAGAATTAAATCCAATTTGATTTTTAATTGAATTTTGGACCATGGTGCAGCTCCCAGGGTAAAGCTCAGTTGGAAAACCCAACTTAGCTTTCAAGTTGTGTTGTCCGTGTCATTTGATGCGCGTCCAGCCTTGGTTGTGTGCCAAAATTGTGCGTCAAAGTTCCTTGGTGCCTTGGGTCCGTGTCAATTTGTGGGGGAGAAGGGGGGAGATAGTGCTCAGTTGGAAAAACCAACTGAGCTTTCCTTTGTGGTGCCTTGCTTTCGGCCTCAAGGTCTTAGGTTCAACACTTGGTGGAAGCACTTTTGTTAGCTTTTTTTCTTGTATTTTCATGAGTGGGAGCCCGATAAAGCTCAGTTGAGAAAGTGAACTGAGCTTTATTTTGCTTTCCTTGTTTTCCTTGTGTCTCCCCCTTCGAGCCTTGGTGGAAGCATTGGCTGATTTTTTTGCTTATTTTTAGCCCTAAAAAATGCATTTCACTCGTGCCTCAATTTCGTGCCAAATATGGACTATGATACATTGTTGGAAAGTGCTGAATGTCAGCATTCCAACGCAACTGAAAGCACATCAATTGGACGTCTATAGCTCAAGTTATTGCCCTTTGAAGGAGGCATGGTCATGCTGTGAACGCCCACTTTTAACTTAGCGAAATTTCTTGCCTCCAAGCACATTTTTCTTGTACGGCAAAGCTAAGTTCACTTAGTGAACTGAGCTTTGTGTGCTGATTGTTCATGCTTCCTTGATTTGGTCATGGGTCATGCTTTTAAAAGCGTGGCCTAAGGCTCCAAAGTGTGCTCAAACTTCAAAGTGTGCCCTAAAGCTCTTTTTTTTCTCCTTTTTAGCTTATTTTGTGCTTCTTTGCTTCTTTTTCTCCTTTTTGGGTGCTTTGCCCCATGAGTTAATAACAAAGCTACGATTCTAAATGCTTTGTTTTCAAGTATTACCACTTGATACATAAGCACCACAAGCATTTAATTAGAGGACTTCATTAAGCTCATTTTTCTTTTCTTTTCTTGACTCTCTAATCATTGATGCTCAGAACCTTGAGCTTTGAGGGAGTGCTTTTGCACTTGAGCCTAGCCTTGACTTCTAAGTGTTTTGTTTTCAAGCATTTGGCTTGATACATAAACACCACAAGTACTTAACAAATTAATTGTCATTGGTACTCAGAGCCTTCAGCTTTTTCATTCTTTCCCTTTTTCTTTTCTTGCTTTAATTGTATTTGCTTCTTCAAGGTTTTCATGATTTTCAAAAGATTTCACAAAATGTCCTAGATGAAGACTTCAATTAAATAAAATCCAATGCAATTGGGCAACAATTAATCATACTAGCTTTCCAAAACTTATATGTACATGCTAAACTCTTCTTTAATTCCTTGTTTGTTTATGATCATGATGCTCTATTGCTTTTGAACTCACAAAACTCATGTTGGTAATCATAATGGCATGGCAACATGTTACAAATCAATATTCAAACTATGCTTATTCATACCACACATGCATATAGAGAATATAAAGACAATCATGCAAAATAAAGTGCTGGAAACAAAGGAGAGGAAAAGGAACTTTACAACCTTGTAGTCCATCTTCTCTATTGTTGTCATTTTCCTCTTATTCTTCCCTTTCCCTTGCCAAACTCAGAATGCTTGCTCATCCTCAAGCAACAATTAGAGCAATGGCTATGGGGCTAAGATGGATCATGAATGTCTTATACAATGAAATGTTAGTAGCACATGTGTTTTAAGCAAGAAAAATTAAAGATAACAATCAAGGCACAAGAGATAGAGATATTTTGATTGCATAGATAAGAAGGTGTGCACAATACATTGCATAAAAAGATAAGTGGCACACCAAAATTAGTGTGACACTTTCACTTGGATTTAATGCAAGTATCTTGTAAGAATTGGAACCAAATTTTGTTGCATAGCAACACCAAACTTAGAATGCAATCCTATGTCCATTTTATTTGAAATAAGACTAAATGAAACTGTGGTATGTTAAATACAATCACCAAGCCAAGAATCTTGTCATGAATAAAGCTCTCTTGATGATGTATTAACAAACACAGTTAATAAAAGAAAGCATTAAAAAAACACGTAAATGAATAAAGAGGAAACTAAAATGTTAAACCAAAAGAGAAAAATAAAATTGCAGAGGCATTATGATTATGCAAACAAGCATTGTTATGGTTGATGTGTGATTATTGGAGTTATTTCTTCATCAAGAGCTTCTTGCATTGGTGGTTCTGTGAGCTCTTCCTTCATGTACTTCTCTGCCACACTTGAGTGTGAATTTTCTTGAATGACTTCCTCACCTTCTTGCTCCTCCACTCCTTTCTTTGCACCCAATATTTGACTTAATAGTTCTTTTATGGAGGAGGTTTGTTGTTCTTCCCAAGATTTCTTCATTTCCTTTTCATATTTTTCGATCACAGATTCAAGGGAAGTTTGTGAGGGTTGTGAATGTCCATGTTCCTTTGTCACCTCAAGTGCAGTTTCATTTTCAACCACCTCATTCTTCATTGAAAGTTCACTTGATGCAGTAGCCTCCTCATCTTGCTCTTCCACTTTATCCTTCACATCCATCAATTGGTCTTCATTTTCCTTGCTTCATAGTTCTAAGTATTTCTCTGTGTCATCCAATTGCTCATCCGTGTTGTAAGACCCTAGATTTTTAGAAATTAAATAATAAATTAGTTATGATTTATTTTATTTATTCAGGATATTAATTTTAGAAATTTATATATTGATTGGACATCTTCTTATTATTGATTTAAAAGCTTGAGTAATTGAAAAATAATGAGGATTTCAGATAAATGGTTTAATTTGAATTATTAGATTATAAACTTTATTTTATGATTTTAAAGAAAATTATTTTGATTATCTTTAATTATTGAATTAGAATATTTATTTGAAAATAAATTAAGTTAATAATTAAATAGTATTTTTACAGATATTATTATTATTGGATTAAATTTGGTTTCAAATTATTACTTTACCCTTCTAATTTTATAAAATCACCGAATTATCTTGAATAAATTGCATAGAAAAATAAGTGGCACACCAAACTTAGAATCTTGGTGTGTCACTTTCATTTTTAATTTGATGCAATCATCCAAAAAGATTGAAAACAATTTGTTGCAAGGCAACACCAAACTTAGAATGTAACCATATGCCAATTTATTGAATTTAAACAAAACAAAGAACGAAGACAAAGCAGAGAAGAAATGTTACCTACGGTTGGGTTACCTCCCAACAAGTGCTCTTTTAGTGTCATTAGCTTGACATGTTGTTCTTCACTTTCTTCCTCTTCTTCCAGTTTGTTAAGAGGAATGACCTTAAGGGGGGAGAAGATTCAGCTAGTGTCCCTTGTCTTGGCCTTTCCTCAGCAAGCTTCCTTTTGCAAATGGCTTGATTAATCTTGCTTGCTGGATCAGGGACAGGATTAGTGTTCTTGCTAATTGCCTTCACTCCTTTGAGTTTAAAACTTGGTTGATGTGTGATTATTGGAGTTATTTCTTCATCAAGAGCTTCTTGCATTGGTGGTTCTGTGAGCTCTTCCTTCATGTACTTCTCTGCCACACTTGAGTGTGAATTTTCTTGAATGACTTCCTCACCTTCTTGCTCCTCCACTCCTTTCTTTGCACCCAATATTTGACTTAATAGTTCTTTTATGGAGGAGGTTTGTTGTTCTTCCCAAGATTTCTTCATTTCCTTTTCATATTTTTCGATCACAGATTCAAGGGAAGTTTGTGAGGGTTGTGAATGTCCATGTTCCTTTGTCACCTCAAGTGCAGTTTCATTTTCAACCACCTCATTCTTCATTGAAAGTTCACTTGATGCAGTAGCCTCCTCATCTTGCTCTTCCACTTTATCCTTCACATCCATCAATTGGTCTTCATTTTCCTTGCTTCATAGTTCTAAGTATTTCTCTGTGTCATCCAATTGCTCATCCGTGTTGTAAGACCCTAGATTTTTAGAAATTAAATAATAAATTAGTTATGATTTATTTTATTTATTCAGGATATTAATTTTAGAAATTTATATATTGATTGGACATCTTCTTATTATTGATTTAAAAGCTTGAGTAATTGAAAAATAATGAGGATTTCAGATAAATGGTTTAATTTGAATTATTAGATTTTAAACTTTATTTTATGATTTTAAAGAAAATTATTTTGATTATCTTTAATTATTGAATTAGAATATTTATTTGAAAATAAATTAAGTTAATAATTAAATAGTATTTTTACAGATATTATTATTATTGGATTAAATTTGGTTTCAAATTATTACTTTACCCTTCTAATTTTATAAAATCACCGAATTATCCCTAAATCCAATTATACAAAACCCTAATTGAGACCCTAATCCTAATTCCCCTAAACTAGCCGCCTTTCCCTTTTTTTCCCTTTCCTTTTCTTCCTAATCTAGCACACACTACACAACAGCAGTAAAAAAAACAAAAGAAAGAAAAGAGAGACGGGGAGTTGGAGTGAGGGAGCTGAATGGAAAGGGAAAAGAGAGAGAGCGTTTGGAAACCGAGAGAAAGAGAGAGACGGGGAAGAGGAGAGTGATTGGAAGGGAGGAGACCGCATCTGCTGCGCCGCCACTGCTATCCCGTCACTGTGGCCATCGAGTCACCGTCATAGAGCTGAGTCGCGAAGAGAGAGTTCACGAGCGAGAGAGAGAGCGATGTGGAGGGCGAGAGTCGCGAGCCTGGGAACGCCGTGATCATCGCATCGCCGCCATCGTCGCGCCAGCCACCACCGCTGTCGGTGATGAAGCCTGTCGCCACCATCCGCGCCTCCATGGTCGCTGCCGAGCTTGCCGTTGCGGAGGAAGGGATGCGCGCGAGGAGAAGGCCGCGGAGGAAGATGAACCATTGCTGCTAGAGGCTGCTGCCGTTCTGTCGCCCGGGATCCATTGCCGCTCTTCTTCCATGTTTTTCTTTTGTTACAGTAAGCATTTTTGTTTCGAGACCCTTAGCTAGTGTGTATGCGTTATGTTATGTGTTTGGTGGAAATTCTGAGGTTTTGATAATGTAGGATCGATTCCTGGTTATTGCATGTCGCATTTGGGGTTGCCAGCGAGAGTGGAATAGGATGTGGTGGTGATTGCCAAGGTTATAGACCGAGAGAGAACGGAGTTTATCCCACAGTTAAATCATAAACGAGGTAGGGGATTTTATAAAACTAATTTATTTTAAAGTAGAATTGTTATAAATTGATATGACGAGCGAAATGCTTTTCTGGTGATTATGTAAGTCTTATGCATTGTTTGATTTGTTTGGATGAGTATGGTTGTCTTTTAACTGAGATAATGTTTAATTTTGTTAAAATTGAGATTTCTGATTGGTTTGGCTTGAAGTGATTCTTGATATTTAAAAGTCCGGATTTGGTTTATTTGGAAAACTGATTTGGTCTTGAACCTGTTGGAAAGAGTTGAGGATTTGTTTGGTTGGGACCCGAAAAGGGTGGCTAGATCCAAGTTTTAGGGGAGGTGCTGCCGAATTTTTATAAAATTAAGATTTTGTTTTAAAATATGATTTAGAAAAAGAATGAATTTGAGAAGTTCCATTACTTTGTTCTTGATTTATTAAGAAATAGATATTTCGAATTTAATCTGTTTACAGGAAGTTTATATTTAAGATCGACTTAAATATGAAAGAACCTGTGTTTTGAAGTTTGACTTAAGAAGTACTTTTGGGAAGATTACCGATTTAAGAACGAAATGGAATTGATCTGGAACCTAGTATTTTAAACATGTTTTGGATTTTAAACTTAGTTTGGAATTTCTTGATTTGGTTTAGAAACTTCCTTTGAATAACTCAATTTAAGGAAACAATGATTTTTTTAAGAATCTTTACTGAATTTATGGAAATGAGGCCGGCTGTTTTTCCCCTAAAGTCTTGAGACTGTTGAGGAGTTTGATGACCAAATTCTGACTTAGAATGAATGATTTTGAGTTTTCAGAAGAGAATTTAAAAATGACTTTGTTTTGAAAGGAAATTGAATTGAGGAAAGGTGGCCCTTGAATATGTTGATTATTGAAAGTAAATGGGGGCAAGAATGATTTATTTTGAAATAAGATTTTAAGCCTGATTGATTATGGATATTATTGAAAATATGATGAGGATTTCTGGCCTGGCAAGGATGGTGGTATAGTCCCGCTTGCTCAGTGCGTAAACCATTGTGCAGGGATGGTGGTTTTGTCCCGCCTGCAGTGAGGATGGTGGTTTTGTCCCGCTCACATACTGATAAATTATTTGGCAAGGACGGTGGTTAAATCCCGCTTGCGTGTTCCGGGCAAGGATGGTGGTTTAATCCCACTTGCTTGTGGAACCTACGGATAAGGATGGTGGTTTAATCCCGCTTATCCGAGTCGGGTCTGGCAATATAACCGACGCGTGAGCTCACGGCCAGTAGGACAGGCATGCATCATATGCACTTATATGACATTGTTTGGGTGTGCATATTGTAATTGGTTTGCCTATGTGAATAGTTATATTTAATTGCTAATTGCTCTACTTGACATAACTGCTTGATTGTGTTTGAATCTTCTTACTTGTGTTTGTAACTGAAAATTGGTTGGATTATGATGAATTGGTTGTTGATTGAGTTGCTTGGGCCTAGAGCCGTGATTGATTATGAGATGGGCTGAAAGCTGTGTTTGATTTGTGCTTTGGGTTAGAAAAGTATGAAAAACTAAACTGGTTCAGCATAGACTTAATGAACCTATGCTTGGAACAGTTTGGTCATTCATGCTGTCTAGGAAAAACTTAAAAAAAAAAAAAAAGAGCTTTTAGATTTATGAGAAATTAACAGCTTTCCCTTTTAGAAAGAATTTCGGATTTTGAATATTAAATCTTTGGTTTTGAAAAGAAGCATAAGGCGGTTATTAATCACTGTACTTTAATAAACGGTTTTATTCTCATGTCTTACTATAGCAATTCTGTAACCCTATAGTGAGAATCCTTTCGAGGATGATGTTCTCACTCCCCTACAGATTTTTCCCTTTTCAGGATATGGGCGATGGAGCTTTAGAAGAGTTATATTCGTTTTCTGTTTATTCAACATTATTTTGTATTATCTTAGTTTTTGTCTTTCCCTCGCCTTTATTTCTGGCAGTTTTTGCAAGAGGGATAGGAGTTTTGATATGTGAAGTTTGCATATTGGTATGATGTATATATATTTATGTATTATTTGTAAGTAGTGTAAACAGTACTATAATGGATGGATAGAAGTTTTGAATATTCGGTTTTTAAGTTTTAAACAGGCTCATGTTTTACTATTAAATATTTAAAAAGTCGTCGTAATACTCGAGCTATTAGAGTGGC
>NC_029794.2:75878752-75890045 GCF_000816755.2 Arachis ipaensis | reverse complement strand
ATTTGTCTTTTTGCTTTATTCGAGAAGGCTTGAAGCAGCAGGTATTGGACTTTTCCCTTTTTTGGACATCCCCTCACTCTTGTAGCAGGAGCTTTCCCAAGAGTGGCATCCCAATGTCTTAAAGATATTATTCTATGCTATTATTTTGGCAAAAATTACATATCCCTGATTATTGGCGGAATACGAAGAAAAGTTTTGGTTTCTAAATTATAAGTTTTAGGCTTTAAGAAAGATTTTCCCTTTCAACAATTAAAGAGTATTTAGATTTTCGAGAAAAAAAAAAAAAAATTCAAAAAGGATCTGTCGTACTTACTGGTTTGACAAGGTTCGTATCCAAGTAATTCAGATACGACTTGGTCAAATCAAAAAGTATGAAAAGATTGGGTTTCGTGTTTAGTTTGTGTCGAAAGTCGGGTAGAGTATTAGTTAGTGCCGAGATCCGGGTTCGTTGAGTTAGTTGTTGGTTAAGTAGTATTAGGTTGGTTAAAAGTCAATGTTTGTGTTCATTCTTCTAAGTTTGTGTTAGTTCGTCAATACAGTTCATCTCGTTAATCGTTAATTTATATTGATAAGTGTATCCGTTTGGTTAATGTTATACGTGTGGGTTTGTTACAGTATATTCACGTATACTACGTACGGACAGGATGACCGGCACTCGAGTGCGCAGCCAATATAACGGTCTGGGCTGAGCCTATTCGCCCTAATTTGGTGGTAGGAATAGGCATCCAAGGTGCTTATTTCTTTTTGTTTAAACGATATTTTTGTATTGATTTTAGCATTTATGTTTCCCTCGCCTTTAATTTTACGAGTCTTCACAAGAGGGATAGGATTTTGATTATGTAATGTTTGTTATCAGATAAGAAGTCTCTTGAGCGGTCATACAGTTTAAACTTTTAAACAGACTCATGTTTTACTATTAAATCTTTTAAAAGTCATCGTAATACCTGAACTATCAAAGTGGCGCAGCCAGAAGCGTGACATTTTGATAGTTAAGGTGTTAAACATCTCCTGAGAAATGATTTCTAGTTCTCTCCAGAATTGTTGTTGTTTCTCCACAAGTCCGTTGAATCTGGACTCAAACATTGAGAATCTTTGGCTCGTGGAAGTTTGTGTTAGTTGTGAGTCTTGGGATGGTTTTTGTGTTGAGGCATAGTCAAGTGATGAAGAATTTTCAGATGAAAAACTGGAAGGTGAGGTTGGACAGTTTTGCATAAGTGAATTGAAGGCACGTTCAAGTGAAGATGGCTCTTGATAAGTGGAATATGGGCTCTCAAATGTTTTTTGGTTTTGCTCCTCCCAGCCACCATTAGAATAGCAGCTTGCATCATTTTGTGGTGGAGGAAGATATCCCATATGATTCTCTTGCTCATCTTGTGTTTCTGAAACAAATCTCCATGGATTGGAGTGCTCAGACTTTGTATTTTCTTGGTGATATTCCCAGCCACCATTAGAGATTGGTGATGGTGGGTAATATCTCATAAAATTTGTTTGATCATAAGATGAGTTGAACTCCATTTGTATTTTGGAAAACACAACACCAAGGAAAATTGAAATTACTCATATCAGATATGAGAATTTCTTAGTGAGGCAAAAACTCAAACACCTTGGTTTCAATTTAAAACAGAAAACAAAAATAAAGAAAATGCTTGATCTAGACTTCTCACCCACTTAATCATTGTTGATCTAAATCAATCCCCGGCAACGGCGCCAAAAACTTGATGGTATTTTTGTGGAAAAATGAATTTCCAAAACACCAAAAACTCACCGGCAAGTGTACCGGGTCGTATCAAGTAGTAAAAGTCACTTAGAGTGAGGTCGATCCCACAGGGATTGATCGATCAAGCAACTTTAGTGGGTGATTAGTTTAGTCAAGCTAACATTGAGTGATTTGAGTGACAATTGAAGCAGCAGAAAGTAAATGACAAGAAATTATAAATTGCAGAAAATAAATTGGACAGAAACTTAAAGAGCAAAAAATGTAAATTGCAAGAATCTTAAATGACAAGAAATGTAAATTGCATGAAATATAAAGGGGAATGGGTGCTGGAAATGTAAAATTCAACAGGAACGTGTAAATAACAATCAAACAGAGAAGTAAAAGATGCAAAATCATGCAACAGATCTAACAGAAGAGTAAAATGCCTTGAAGAATTGTAAAGACAGAAAAGCAATGCTTAATTTGCAGCAATTTAAAAGAATGTTGAAGATCTCAGGAGTGGAAGAGACTAGAAAGCAAGTCTAGATCTCAAATCCTTCCTTGATCCAACAATAAACAGATTGAAGAATAAAGACAAATGGAAGCAGTAAGAGAACTTTGATTCAAATTGCAATTCATTGAAATTATGCAGCAAGGCAAACAAAGGGAAATCTCAGAGGGAGAATGAAACAGAACTCCTTCAATTCTCCACCCAAGATTCAAAAACAAAGAAAAGAAAACTAAAGAGAGAGAGCTCTCTAATGCTAATGCTCCCTAGTGGAGCCAACCCCTATACTTTCTAATGGAGCTCCTTTTGAAAATGAGAGTGATGCCTTTATATAGGCTTTTTACAAAATGAAAATAAAATGAAATTGAAATGAAAAACAAATTAAATGAAAATCCTAATTCTAGCTTGTTCTTGTGCCTTTGAGTGATGATGTGGGCTTTGCTTGCTTTGGATTTGAAGAGAGATGGATCCAGTTGGCCTTGGTTTAATTGATGAAGAATTAAATCCAATTTGATTTTTAACTGAATTTTGGACCATGGTGCAGCTCCCAGGGCAAAGCTCAGTTGGAAAACCCAACTTAGCTTTCAAGTTGTGCTGTCCGTGTCATTTGATGCGCGTCCAGCCTTGGTTGTGTGCCAAAATTGTGCGCCAAAGTTCCTTGGTGCCTTGGGTCCATGTCAATTTGTGGGGTAGAAGGGGGGAGATAGTGCTCAGTTGGAAAAACCAACTGAGATTTCCTTTGTGGTGCCTTGCTTTCGGCCTCAAGGTCTTAGGTTCAACACTTGGTGGAAGCACTTTTGTGAGCTTTTTTTCTTGTATTTTCATGAGTGGGAGCCCGATAAAGCTCAGTTGAGAAAGTGAACTGAGCTTTATTTTGCTTTCCTTGTTTTCCTTGTGTCTCCCCCTTCGAGCCTTGGTGGAAGCATTGGCTGATTTTTTTGCTTATTTTTAACCCTTAAAGATGCATTTCACTCGTGCCTCAATTTCGTGCCAAATATAGACTATGATACATCGTTGGAAAGCTCTGAATTCCAGCTTTCCAACGCAACTGAAAGCACATCAATTGGACATCTGTAGCTCAAGTTATTGCCCTTTGAAGAAGGCATGGTCATGCTGTGAACGCCCACTTTTAACTTAGCGAAATTTCTTGCCTCCAAGCACATTTTTCTTGTACGGCAAAGCTAAGTTCACTTAGTGAACTGAGCTTTGTGTGCTGATTGCTCATGCTTCCTTGATTTGGTCATGGGCCACGCTTTTAAAAGCGTGGCCTAAGGCTCCAAATTATGCTCCAACTTCAAAGTGTGCCCCAAAGCTCTTTTTTTTCTCCTTTATAGCTTATTTTGTGCTTCTTTGCTTCTTTTTCTTCTTATTTCCTACCAAATTTATAAAATTAAAAGATCAAGGAAATATACCATTTAAGCATAAAAGAATGCAATATTTAAGCACTAATTATCAATTTCTTGTATGAAAAAGCATAGAAAAACATGACATGATGACATGTCATCAGTATCAGGAATGGGCGGGTCACCTTCATCATACTCCTCCCCAACTAGCTCGGATGAAGCCTCAGGAGCTGGGCCAGGGTCTCTTCCTTCTAGCTTTGCTGCTATGTACTCAAAATGTTTGTGCGCCAAATTCTCCATGTGGTGGATATCGTGTAAGATGTCTCGGAATAGATCCGAAAGAAACCGGAGAACCGGAAAAGGAGTCAATGAGGTAGGAAAACTTGATGGTGGTGCTATAGGTGCCTTCCTCTTCGAGGGTGTCTTCTTTGATGTTCCATCTGATTTTCCCCTCGGAATGAACTTGTTGCCTCTTGGAAACTCGAACATTATATCCATTGGTTGCCTCTCTACCCCCGCTGCGTTTTCTAAGCGCATCACCATCGACGGAAATGGAATGTTGATATTCTTCTTCTCAAACAAATTTCAAATCGATTTGCGCAACAAAGGTACAATGGCTATATGCTTCCTTTCCATAATAGCCCATAGTAGCAAAGCAGTTCTAAATCTCACATGGGTAGTGTGGGTGCTCGGAATGATGTAGTCCGCCACAATCTGATGCTATATACGAGCTTCAGCATTCAAATAAGAGTATGCAATACAAGTGGGAACAGAATTTCTCCCTTTGCTATACTCCCAAGATGCACTAGGACGGCCTATTCTCTCAAGAATGGGAGTCAGAGATATTCTTCCTTTGAATACATCCACTTTTATCTTGAAATAATCATCCTTGTCAAGCGGAATGTGGGGGATGTTCAGAATAGCTTATATAGCTTGATCGGATACATCCAACATCCTTCCCCAGAGGAATACTCACTTTGGTTCCTAATCTTGGTAGTTCGCATAGAATTTCTGCACCATAGTCTCATTTACTTCAATGGGTTTTCGCTCGAGAAATCCCCACTGAAGCGAGGCAATTTTGCCCTGTATTGGCTTGGAACCTTCAATGGCCACTCCCAATGGATTGTGCGCTTCTCAATAGCCTCGTATTGAGAGTCGGCTATTCGGTTAACCAAGGTATTCGGTCTATCACCTTGGCGATTCCACCAAATATCAGGAGAGCGAGCGGTAGGTTGCTCAACCGGCGAAGTAACCGTGCCTTACCCTTTTTTCTCATCCTGAAAATAAAATAAAAGATTTTTGAGATCATAGGGAAACAATAATATGAAATCACTAAGGAAGCACTAACAATGTTAAAAGAAGCTCATAAAATAGTGTGGTTTATAAAAAACACGGTGTGCATATTCCAATGGTGCACGCGGTTGGTACACACACACCGGCCGGATACCACGGTAACCACATTGCTTAATAGTCAAAGCTCACTGCTTCTCAAATAAGTTCTTAAGTTGCAAGGCTAAAGCATGGACATAAAAGAAACTTCAAGCTCGCACCAATTGATTAATTAACACCCTTTGAATCTAATGGTCGTTGAGGTTTTTGGCAAGAAATTTCATTAGCAAAAGAGTGTACAACAACAATAACCATTTAATCAAAGCGAAGTGTCAATTGCTCATCCTCAAGAAGTAGTAACCACATGTGCAATGCTCTTAAGTTGAGGCCAAAAGATGTTTGATCAAGACATCATCTAAAGTTGAACAATTCTAAAGTGATTACCAAATCCAAATTCTGAGATGAACAATGACAATTAAGTTTCACATAACACAATGCATTTGTAACCCAAAAGTGCACATCAACAAACAAGGAAATGCATTGGTGAATTCACTTAGTTACCATCAAAAGTCATAATAGAAGTTGCACAATTCATACAATATGCCTAACGAAAGATAAATTGAACACATATGATGGCCATGTCATATGAATCAAACAAAATGTTCATAGAGGCATTTCATCAAACATGTGGTATGCAATATGCCAGCTTATCACAATTGATGCTCAAATTCAGTTATAAACAACCCATAATCAAATATCAACACTTGCAATACAAAGAGACAAAGAAAATCATGAAATATAATCTAGGCAATATGAAAAGGAAATCAAACAATTGCAAAAATCAACAAAAAGCAAAAAAAGAACCTGAAAATTGAAGGTTGAAACAAACATAAATGGGGAACGGAACAATGGCACTCTTTATAGCCACTGTGAATTTGAGGCAGTTGGGTTTGCCGAAAAAACGCCGGAAAGGGAAAACTCACCGGTGGTAAAGAAAAGAAAAGAGAAAGGAAAGAAAGAAAAGGAAAGGGAAGAGAAAAGAGAAGTAAGAGAGAAAAGCTATTAGAGAGAGAGGTGGTGGCGGCTTGATGGCGGTGGTGGACGGCGGCAGGGTCGCCTGGAGACTGAGGGCTGAGATGGAGGGGAGCAGCAGCGGCAGTGAAGAAGAAAGTGAAAATAAAACTGCTGCCAACGTTGCAACGCGCCCAGCCTCCGTTGCAATGCGCCCAGAATCCATGGCAACGCGCCCAGCCAACGTTGCAACGCGCCCATTTATTTTTGCGGGTGCACAGAGGCCTGTGCAGACGCACAGAAAGCAGAAATGAGAAGGGTTGCGAACGCACACAGCATGCGATCGCTGCGACTTGAGGAGGTGTATAGGCGTGTGCGGACGCACAGACGGGAGCGTAACAGAAGCGAATTCATGCATGATTTAGAATCAATCGAAGACAAGAATTAATTCGTTGGTAGCATAGTCCAAACTAACAATGAATTCTCAAGATCAAATATTAAATTCAATACAAATTAAACCGGGAATGATTCAACCTCGGGTCGTTCTCTCTAGGAATGCAAATGAAATGTTACGCTTTTAGTTGTGGAGCCAAAAAGGGGGTTTGAATTTAAGAAATGAAATATTAAAAGAACTTAAGCAATAAAAGAACTAAGAGATGACCAAAATTGTATGTAATGCAAGCAACAATGAACAACATCAAAACTAGTGAAAATGCTATAAATGCAATAAGAGATCCTTGACTTGGGAATGAGGATTTAAGGAATCTCATCATTTCCATAACCACAACTATGGTAATTACCATGAGTCTATCTCGCTTAGTTAACCCCAACCATCGAGGAGTAAGTCAAGCAAGCATAATTGACCTTAATCCATAAGTCCTAACCAACTTACCAAACTAGTGGATAAAAGGCTAGCGTCAATGGAAACAAGAGTCAACTAACTACCCAATAATTACCATTAAATGTCGGACATTATGACTCTAATATCCTACGAACTCAAACCCCAAGCCAAGGTGTGAAAATCTACTCAATATCTATAATTGGCATTTTCACAAACACCTTGTATGCATAAAAGTAAAACATGGAAAATCGCAAGGAAAAATAGATAACTATAACCAACTATCAACAAAACCAAACATAAACAAGCAATCAAACACGAAGGAAGCATGAAACATAAAATTTATTGATCAAAACTTCAAGAAACACAAAATTGCAAGTATGAACAAGTAACCTGAACCAAAAGGAAATTAAAATAAAAGTTCTTTAATTAAAGAGGAAATTTAGAGTACTTACAATTAAAGAGGCAAAATCCAAAATCAAAGCTTGCTATAAAATGCTACAATGGAAATTGATAAACCCTAGGAGAGCAATCTACTCTACACTACTCCTACTCCTAATACTAAGAAAAACTTGTAAAAACTCAAACTAAAACCTAATGTAAGCTCCCCCTTTTTTAATATATGTTGATTCTTGATGGGAAGAACTACCGTCGGTAAAGATTTTTACAAATGTTCACGTTGCAAGTATAGCTCTCAACCGACAATAATCCTCGAATCAAATTTTAAGGAATTGGTTGTCACAAAGTTCAACCCCAATAAAAGTAACCGAAGTATTCAAACCTCAGGTCGTCTCACATGGAATGGGCAAACATGTGCATCAACATTGGTTAGAATTCTGGGGTTGCAAGTCATGAGTAAGAAATTAAATTGAGAGACTTATCAAGCAAGAAATCTTAAATTGCAAGAAACTAATTAAAGTAACTAAAGCAAGATATGAGCAAATCAAAACTAATAAGAGAACATCCAATATAATTCTACTCTAAAACTAACAAGTAACTATAACTAGAATTAAGTAATTGAAATTTTCGGGTTTCAAATATGAATAATAAAAGTAACTCTTGGCTAGGCATAGGAATTGGGGTCACCATCCTTGTCTAATAACCATATCTTGACAATTGTGAGGAACCAAGCTCATTAAGTTTACTTCTATACTTGAAGTATATCAAATGGCTTGATCAACATCAATTCATAAGCCCTAACCTAGCTACTAATTAACTTAGTAGTAGGCTAGTATCAATGGTTATCAAATTGACCACTAAGGATTCTCAAATCACAAAATCCATTAGACCCAATGACTCAAGTTTACCCAATTCCCTTAGCCTAGGCCAAGAGTAAAGAAAACTACTCCATAATCAAAGGAAACATTTCATCAAACACATGGTATGCATTAATAAAAGACATATTCAAAACACAATTAAATTGAAAATTGAAAGTACCCACTAACAATTATGAAGATAAAACTACTCAATTAACACTATTAAACATGAGAAACATCAATGTATCATTAACAATTCAAGATTCACAAAGTTCACAAAATGGTTAGAAAATGGAAAATAACAAGAAACATAAATCTAACACAAGATCTAAACAAAATTATACTAAGGAATTCAAATTAAGTAATCAAAACTAGAAATCAACAAAACCTAATTCAGAATTCAACAAGGGAAGATAAAATCAAACTATATCTAGAGAGGAACAATTGTTTCTCTCTCTAGAAGAACAAAAACCAAAAACTAGCTAAAATTGTGTCTAAGGGTGTAAAGAATAATCCCCCCTTACCCCCTAGAATTCTTGGGTCTTTTCCATGCAGAATCAGCTTGAATTTGGGCCTGTTGAGCCTCAGAAATCACCAGCCACGATTTTTTTAATGAGGTCACATGCAGCTCGTCACGTGTACGCATCATGCACGCGTGCGCATCGCTTGAATTTTGCGATCCACGCGTACGCGCCAAGCACGCGTGCGCATCGATGGAGATTTCACAATCCATGCAGATGCGCAAATCTTCACGTGCCATATCCAACTTCCTGCACCCACGTGTGTGCGTGAGGTGCGCGTGTGCGTCGATGCTGAATTCCCAAAATCCAATTTTTCATGTTCCTTTCACTTGTGCATGCTTTCTTTCTCTCTTCTAAGCCATTCTTGCCCTATAAACTCTGAAATCACTCAACAAACTCATCACGGCATCGAATGGTAATAAAAGAGGATTAAAAAATGGCAATTCTAAGGCAAAAGAAACACGTTTTCCATCATGAAGCAATATTAGGAAGAGAACACAAAACAATACAATTCTTGTGAATAAGTGTGGAAAATATTGACAAAACCCCTCAAATTCTACACAATATAAACCACAAAATTGGGGTTTATCAATTCTCCCCTTATATAGCACTTCAATTCAGCATCTCAGCCTTCCAAAATGGGCTAAAAGCCTCCCAAAATTCGCGCAGCACATGTTTCATTAATGAAATCACGTGCAGTGACCTGTGCGGATGCACAGATGTGTGTGTACGCACACTTGGCTGAATGTCGACCTGTGCATATGCACAGGTAGTCGTGCACACGCACACATGGAAATTCTTCTCGTGCGCACGCACGCTTACTTGTGCGCACGCACACTTTGCTGTGTGTGCTTTTCCTTATTTTTCTTCATGTTTTCTCCCTTGTACATGCTTTCTTCCACTTTTGGCTATCCACTCTTGCCTCCAAGGCCTGAAACCACTCAGCAAATATGTCATGGCATCAAATGGAATAAAAGTGGAATTAAATTGCTCATTTCAAGCACAAAATTGCATGTTTTCACATTTAGGTTCAATTTAGGGAAAAAATACAAAAGTATGCTATTTTAGTGCTTAAGTGTGAGTTCATGTGCTAGAATCCATCCAAATTGAGTCAAAATATACGATCAAATATGGACTCATCGATTCCTCCACACTTAAATAATAGCATGTCCTCATGCTAAACCAACAAGGGGAATGATCAAAAAAGGATAATCAACTTATTAAATGCAACTACCTGTATACATGCAAGTATGTATATACTATCTATACCTATATATCTATCTATAGTATCTATATGAAATTGGTGAAAACAAACAGTCAAATTCCCAAACAAGTATAGACAAATAGGGCTAAGCAAGGAGATAATCCCATGCAACCAAAATCTAAAGAATTGATTCAACTCATCAAAATGAAGCAACTTGCAAGATAAGTAATTGAACCCTTACTAGGTGTGTATACACTCTAGTCACTTGGCGTTTAGGGGGTTTAATTACTCAAGTCTCTTCTAACCATGCTTTCAAAGAATTACTTTTCATCTAACAATCAATAACAAATGATGCATGATTGCAATTATCATAATGGGGTTAGGATAAAGGTGGGATAGATATGGCCAAGTGGACTAAAATGATTGAATCCTTGATTAGTGTAAGTATCCAACTCAACCTATATCAACCAAATTAACACAATATGCACTCCTAACCTTCCATCAAATTCTTTTTCACAAACACTCATGTATGACTTATCATTCACATCACATATGCATTTCTTATTCATTTGTTTCTTCACTTAGGGGTACATTTCATCCCCTTTTTAGGAAAATCTATATTTATTATTATTTTTTTATTTTTTATTTTTTTTGAAAGTAAAAGTAAAATGCATATGGTTTTAGTAGTTCATACATGATTGTTCTCATTTCTCAAAATTTTCAATGAAATACCCAAATTAAACATTTTCATCAACTACCAAAGTTTCCCAAAATTCTCCCACACTTGAATGAAACACACTCCTCAACCAAAGCTAATCAAGGATACAATCCAAGGTCAATTCATGGTTTTCCGCTTAAGGCTGTGATGTGCTAATATCAAGAACAATGGGATAAATAAAGCTCAAAAGGGCTAACAAGGGTAGATGCAAAGGGTAGGCAATATAGGTAAAGTAAGCTTTTATCAAAGATGGCCTCAATCATGCTCAATGCAATTCAAAACATCAATCATAGGAAATAGAGAATCAAGCAAAGCCGAGATTACAATCATAGAAGAGATACAACACACAATGAACAAAATTAGTGGTTAAAATGTGTAACCACTCATTATAGCTCAAAAACTCACAAGGTATTTGTTCTTTACTCTTCTATGTTTCAAAAAGAAATCTTTCAAGCAAGTTTGAAAACCATTTTCTCAATCAATTCAATAGAATGCTCTTGAAGCAAAATTCTTGGAAAATTTGTTGTTTTTCACCAAAACTTATTTTCTATATTTATGTATGTTGTGATGGATGCAAATTTTCAAAATTTCCTAGTTCTTTTCCTAATTTTCAACAAGCAAAAAGTAACATGAACAATTAGGATCAAGATAAACCAAGAATATGATATTCACATCATCCAATCACAATCCATATCTATACTATATACTAAGCAGAACAAGCTCAAAATATATACATATATATACCATAATTAGAATGCAACACTAAAGATAACTAGGAGCAAGCTAATATATATATATATATATAAAAGTACTAAACAGTAGTGCATAAGTCAAATTATATAAATATCCACAAAAGCATAATAAAACAC
>NC_029794.2:75871485-75878677 GCF_000816755.2 Arachis ipaensis | reverse complement strand
ACACACACACACACACACACACACACACACACACACACACACACACACAAAAGCATAATACAACTGAAAACAAACTAAATGACAAGTGTTAAGGAGAGAATGTTTACAGCCAAAATATCGTAGATCCTCCCCCACACTTAAATCATGCATTGTCCTCAGTGCTCAAAATAATCAACGGGAGGATCAACCATGAGTAGCTCCACCGTCAGATGGTGGTGGGTGATCATGACGGTGATACACAATGATGGCTCGGGATGTCACTGGGGTAATCTCAATTGCCGGCTCCTCAACTTCCTGGTCAGTTGTCTCGATTGCCATCTCCACTATTGGCTCAGGTCCAGCTGCCGGCTCCTCAACTCTAGGCTCCTCATCTCTCTGAACTACTATCTCCTCAACCGTGGGCTCTGTCGGTCTCTGCTCAAGGTGCTCGAGTGCCTGGCCAGCTTTAGCTACTGGCTCCTCAGATGCAGGCTCCTCGGCCTCAGGCTCTGGTGTATTCTGAGGAGGGGGCCCAGGGTCTCTACCCTCAAACTTTGCCACTATCTACTGGAAGCGGCAAGCGTTGCGGTGTTCGTAGCGGTGGATGGCCTGTAGGATCTCCCGACACAACTTATATGGTATCTGAGGTCGAGGTATGGGTGCGGGAGCTGTAGGAGGTGCTCAATGGTCTTCCTCTTCTTCTGCGGCAGTCCGTCATAGTCGCCATATGGTAGAAATGGCTACTTACTAATGTAGACGGACATCCGGTCTGTTAGGAGCCTCTCCACTCCAGATAAAGCGGCTAATTTGGTGATCAACGATGGGAAGGGGATGTTGTATTTCTACTGTTGGTTCACCTTCCACATCGACTCTCTGACAAGGGGAAGAACAAAGATCCTCTTCCCCTCCAGAATAGCCCACAGCAAAACTGCAACACGGACTCTGATATGCGTGGCATGCGTGCTCAGAAGAATGTAGTCGGCAATGTCTGCTGCCAGATCCTAGCCTCAGGATTGAGATAGTGCATGAAATGCTCAATGGAGCCAGATTGTCTCCCTTGCTGTACTCCCTTCTGGACTCAGGCAAGCCAATCTTTTCAAGAACCACATCCAAAGAAATCTTGCCCGTTGTCACGTCCTTCATTATTTGAGTGTAAGCGTCACGAGCTGGAGGAATATGTGGGATATCCAGGAGGGCCTCTAAAGCAGTATCAGAGGTGTCCAGTGTGACACCTCTTAGAAAAACAATTGGGGCATCCCTCTTTAAGAAATTTGCATAGAATTCCTTGACCTGGTGGTCATTGACTTCCACCGTATCGAATTCTACGAATTTCTAATGGTAAAAGTTTAATCTGTTTAGGATTTAATCCACATATTTCTCGGGCAGGTTTAGCTTTCTCTTATAGTGAAAGGCTCGTGAAAATGGTCCAAATGCGCTGTCACCGCACGGCTAATATTTGTCGATTCTCAATCATGTTGGAATAGGATCCATTGATCCTTTTGCGTCTATCACTACGCCCAACACTCGTGAGTTTGAAGCTCATCATAGTCATCCCATCCCAGATCCTACTCAGAATTCCACAGACAAGGTTTAGACATTCCGGATCTCAAGAATGCTGCCAATTGATTCTAGCTTATACCACGAAGACTCTGATCTCAAGGAATTGAAGGCTCTATTGTCAAGAGATACAATCAAACGCATGGACCAAGAATCCAAGAGATATGCATTCAAGCTTATTTTTATGTAGAACGAAAGTGTTTGTCAGGCACGCGTTCATAAGTGAGAATGGTGATGAGTGTCACTTGATCATCACATTCATCATGTTCTTGTGTGCGAATGAATATCTTAGAATAAGAATAAGCTTGAGTTGAATAGAAAAATAATAGTACTTTGCATTAATTCATGAGGAACAACAGAGCTCCACACCTTAATCTATGGGGTGTAGAAACTCCACCGTTGAAAATACATAAGTGATAATGGTCCAGTAATGGCCGAATGGCCAGCCCCAAAAACGTGATCAAAGATGAAAAGATAGATTCCAAAATGATCTAAATATTGTGAAATAAATCACTAAAAGTAGTTTTTATACTAAACTAGTCATTAGGGTTTATAGAAAATGAGTAACTAAGTGCAAATAGTGTAGAAATCCACTTCTAGGGCCCACTCGATGTGTGCTTGGGCTAAGCATTGAAGCTTTCACGTGTAGAGACTCTTCTTGGAGTTAAACACCTGCTTTCGTGCCAGTTTGGGCGTTTAACTCCAGCTTTTATGCCAGTTCTGGCGTTTAACGCTAGAATAGGGTAGAAAGTGGGTGTTCAAACGCCAGTTTGCATTATCAAAACTCGGGCAAAGTATGGACTATTATATATTGATAAAAAGCCCAGAATGTCTACTTTCCAACGCAATTGGGAGTGCGCCAATTGGGTTTCTCTAGCTCCAGAAAATCCATTTCGAGTGCAGGGAGGTCAGAATCCAACAGCCTCTGAATCAGATTTTTGCTCAGGTCCCTCAATTTCAGCCAGAAAATACCTGAAATCATAGAAAAATACACAAACTCATAGTAAAGTCTAGAAATGTGAATTTTGGTTGAAAACTAATAAAAATATACTAAAAAGTAGCTAGATCCTACTAAAAACTACCTAAAAATAATGCCAAAAAGCGTATAAATTATCTGCTCATCAGCTTGCTTTTCTAGTTTCTTATATTGTTCTTGGGCTTCAGCATTAATGAATGTGTCCGGTTGGTTACTCGGAGGCACAGGAGGAGGACGAGCGAAAGGATTGTCTTTCTCCTTCCTTTTGCGGGCCATCCTGAAAAAGAAAAAAACAGAGTACAACTCATGAGAGACAGATAAGAATCACAAAAGAAGAAGGAAACAGTCAAACAATTCAAGTAAGATCCAATAAGATAAACAAACACTTAATTAAGGAAAGACATGTAAAAAGTAGTTGAATGTTCAAAAGGAAATGTATTTTCCCAAAATCAAGTAACCTAAGTGACAAATGAAGGAATGAACACTAATTGAAGAACATATATGACTTAGGTATACAATGGAAGTGAATTGAATTGAAAGAAATTGAGTGTTGCAATTGTGCCTTAGAAATTGGAGGAATTTGCAAAAGTTGGCACAAAAGGCAATAATCAAAGCAACAGTAAAAATCATGCACTTATTCATGTTATGAAAATAAGAAATGATCACATATACATAATCTCTTGTCCAAAGCAATACTTGGTTGACAAACAGCTTGCATTGCTCAAAAACATAGAGGAACAAGCGGCTATGTATATGGTCATTGATGTTAAAAACACATGCATAAGCATCTGATCACTTCACTCAAGAAACAATGTATGTACTGCTGTAAATGGCACCAAACAGATTTCAAAATTTGTAAGTTTAAGGCTAGTTTGGTGTTTAAGTAAAAAGAATGATCAAGCAGTATAAAGTGCAGCAAGTTAGCAAGCCATAGGAGAATTTACACAGCTAATGTCAACATCAAACAGAGCAATCAGAGCTCCGTAAACAAATTTAAGCCTAAGCAGTAATCAAAATTAAAGAAATTGCACAAGTATGAAACTAACAGTGCAAACTGGGAAAGTAATTCAAAACCTATGCTGATCAGACACAGAAATTGAATAAAAAATTCCATTCAGGCATTTCATCAGGCAAGTTATGTGCAACATATAGAAACAGCATTTATAGCTCATATATTACAGACATCTAACCCAAAAATCCAGAATTAATCAATCCAGTAGTAACAACATTCAGTCCAAAAAACTAGAAATCAACTAACCTAATGCCTCCTAGTTACTAAAACGAAATTAAAACAGAATAAAGAAAGCAAGTAAAATGAAGCAGTAACAGCAGAAATGGGTTACAAGGGAGGAAGTGGAACCTGTGATGCAGAGGAGGAGAAGGGAAAAAGAAATGGGGAGATAGGGGTGGTGGCTGTCGCAGTCGCGATGGCACAGAAGCTCGCCGCTGATGGTAGCTGCTCGCCAGCGCTGGAAAAGTGCGGTCTAGGGCAGTGGCGCGGATAGAAGGTAGAGCTGGAACAGGGGAGAGGGCGCGGTTCAGAGAAGAGAAAAAGGGGAAATAGAGGAGAGAGGAAAAGGAAGGAAGAGATGGGGTCTGTGATAAACCACTATTTTATGGTTTATATTGTGTTTAATTGTGCGTTTTTATCAAATCTTTACCCACTTATTCATATGATTAGCATGCATTTATAATTCCTTCCTAAAAATACTTCATGGTTGAAAATTTGCTTCCTAGAGACTTTTAATTATGTATTTTAATTCTCCTTTATTCCATTCGATGCAGTGATCTGTGTGTTAAGTGTTTCAAGCTTTATAGGGTATGAATGACTTGGAGATTGGAAAGGAGGCTTGCAAAAATGGAAGGAACACAAGAAATTGAGTAGATGACTAGCGAGAAGTGACACGGACGCATGGCTCATGCGACCGCGCGACATAGAGGGAATTGCAGTGACACGGACGCATGGCTCATGCGACCGCACGGATTGGAAACTGCACAAGTGACGCGAAGGCGTGGACAACGCGCACGCGTGGCAAGGCAAAACGCCAGATGAAGCGAACGCGTGAATGACACGATCACGTGACATGCGCGATCTGCAGAATCTGCAGAATTCGCTGGGGGCAATTTTAGGCCTTGTTTTGACCCAGTTTTCGGCCCAGAAAAGCAGATTAGAGCTAGGGAACATGCAGAGACCAGAACACAACATTCATTCCGCATAATTTTAGTTTTAGATCTGATTTTACTCCTCCTCTAGGTTTTCTCTCTACACATTCATAGTTCTTAGGATTTTGATTTTATTGCTTTTTGGACTGGGATATTGAGAAGAGTTATTACCTCCGTAAAGACTTCGTCATTCTAGTTTGTTTCCTTATCTGTCACTTACTCTTCCATGTCCTTTATTTACTCAGAGTTACTATTGGATTATTTCTAGAATTTATTTATACAAGAACTATTTTTATTTTTAATTGATCCTTTTGATTATTATTTATCATGTCTTTCAATATTTTCCTTTCTTATTTCGTGGATTTTACAATCATAATGAGCGAGTAGTTCCATAACTTGATTGGGAGTTGATTGACAGGAAGACCTTGAGTTGGATGCTCAAGAGTAAAATTATAGTTGGGTTTCGCGTTGGGTCGCCCTCTAATCACTGACACTAGTCCTTCCCAAGGGAGAGGATTAGAACTTGTGAATAGAAATTGACTTCCAACTTGATTAACTTCCCTTTACCTGGTAAAGGATAACTGAGCAGGCAACCTTTAATTATCACTTTTATCTTGAGAGAACTCCATCAAGGATAGGGCTTCCAACTAATCTACTCCCCGTCAAGGTTTTTAATTAAATTACATAAATTCTCTGATTTAATTTCCTGTTTATCAACTCAAACCATTTTAGAAAATATCTGATTAATAAAATAGCACATCTTCCTACAACTCGTTGGGAGACAACTTGGGATTCATACTCCCAGTATTTTAATTTTAATGTTGTGACAACCCTTCTAAATTGATAAGTGGATTTTTTGTTGGTTAAGAACTGTACTTGCAACGTATCTCTTATAACAATTTCTTAACTCGCCAATTTCCGCCACGTTAATTTTTGGCGCCGTTGCCGAGGAGTTGCAATAGAGTGCTAAGTTATTGATTGGAATTTATTTATTTGCATTTTATTTTATTTCGCTACTATGAGCTGCATGTTTCTTTCATTAAATGACGTGTTTACTTCCTGATCCAAGCTTGCCAGTATTTGATCCTGAGATTAAAAGAACTATTTCACGTATAAGACAAGCTTGGCGTTGGTTAGTCCTCTCTGAGGGTGGATCTGAAATGTCACTTAAGGAAGAAACAAGCCCTCGTTCTATTGATTCAGTTGATTTACGCGCAGGCGACATGGCAGCACCTAGGAGAGTTACTATCCAGGAGGCTGGAGCCCCTGATTACACACTGCAACCGTTTCAAGCGCATCACCCAGCGGTGGCTACAGACTTTGAAATAAAGACTGCACTGCTCAATTTGATGCCTAAGTTTCATGGCTTACCCGCTCAAGAGCCTATCAAGCACCTTAGGGATTTCCAAGAAGCCTGTTCCACTGTCAGGTGCGATGGTGCGGATGAAACTTCTATTTTGTTAAAAGCTTTCCCATTCTCACTTTTGGGAAAGGCGAGAGAGTGGTACTACACTTAACCCGCAGCAACTGTTTCTGACTAGGATACGCTTAGAAGAGAATTTTCAGAAAAATTCTTTCCAGCTGAAGTTACTGATAAACCAAGGAAAGACATTTCCATGATTGTCCAGGATGAGTCCGAGACTCTCTATGAATATTGGGAGCGCTTCAACAACCTTTTGGAAGCATGTCCCCACCATATGATTGACAAGATAGTGTTGCTCGGCTACGTCACACAGGGCATGAGGCCCCAAGCTAAGACCACATTGGAGAGTGCTAGCAATGGATCTATGGAAAAGTACAAGACCACTGATGAGGCATGGAAATTGATCAGCGACTTAGCTGAATCTACTCAGAATTATAGGCAGAAATAAGGCCGCTCAAAAGCTGTTGCAGAGGTATCTTCTAGCAAAGAGACTACTTCTCTGACTCAGAGTATATGTGAGATGACCAATGGTGCGCAGAAATCGTGATCATTCCTTCCTTGGTAACGGCGCTAAAAACTCAATACGCACGTTCATGTTCTTAATTCTGTTTCACAACTTCGTACAACTAACCAGCAAGTGCACTGGGTCATCCAAGTAATAAACCTTACGTGAGTAAGGGTCGATCCCACGGAGATTGTCGGCTTGAAGCAAGCTATGGTCACCTTGTAAGTCTCAGTCAGGCGGATTCAAATGTATGAAGAGATTATAGTATACTAAAAGATAATTAAAATAGGATAGAGATACTTATGTAATTTATTGGTGAAAGTTTCAGATAAGCGTGTAGAGATGCTTTCGTTCCTCTGAACCTCTGCTTTCCTGCTGTCTTTATCCAACCATTCCTACTCCTTTCCATGGCAAGCTTTATGTAGGGCATCACCGTTGTCAATGGCTACATCCCATCCTCTCTGTGAAAATGGTCCAATGCGTTGTCACTGCATGGCTAATCATCTGTCGGTTCTCGATCATACTGGAACAGGATCCATTGATCCTTTTGCGTCTGTCACTACGCCCAGCACTCGCGAGTTTGAAGCTC
>NC_029794.2:75849910-75871198 GCF_000816755.2 Arachis ipaensis | reverse complement strand
ACTTCCTGATCCAAGCTTGCCAGTATTTGATCCTGAGATTAAAAGAACTATTTCACGTATAAGACAAGCTTGGCGTTGGTTAGTCCTCTCTGAGGGTGGATCTGAAATGTCACTTAAGGAAGAAACAAGCCCTCGTTCTATTGATTCAGTTGATTTACGCGCAGGCGACATGGCAGCACCTAGGAGAGTTACTATCCAGGAGGCTGGAGCCCCTGATTTTACAATGCAACCGTTTCAAGCGCATCACCTAGCAGTGGCCACAGACTTTGAAATAAAGACTGCACTGCTCAATTTGATGCCTAAGTTTCATGGCTTACCCGCTCAAGAGCCTATCAAGCACCTTAGGGATTTCCAAGAAGCCTGTTCCACTGTCAGGTGCGATGGTGCGGATGAAACTTCTATTTTGTTAAAAGCTTTCCCATTCTCACTTTTGGGAAAGGCGAGAGAGTGGTACTACACTTAACCCGCAGCAACTGTTTCTGACTAGGATACGCTTAGAAGAGAATTTTCAGAAAAATTCTTTCCAGCTGAAGTTACTGATAAACCAAGGAAAGACATTTCCATGATTGTCCAGGATGAGTCCGAGACTCTCTATGAATATTGGGAGCGCTTCAACAACCTTTTGGAAGCATGTCCCCACCATATGATTGACAAGATAGTGTTGCTCGGCTACGTCACACAGGGCATGAGGCCCCAAGCTAAGACCACATTGGAGAGTGCTAGCAATGGATCTATGGAAAAGTACAAGACCACTGATGAGGCATGGAAATTGATCAGCGACTTAGCTGAATCTACTCAGAATTATAGGCAGAAATAAGGCCGCTCAAAAGCTGTTGCAGAGGTATCTTCTAGCAAAGAGACTACTTCTCTGACTCAGAGTATATGTGAGATGACCAATGGTGCGCAGAAATCGTGATCATTCCTTCCTTGGTAACGGCGCTAAAAACACAATACGCACGTTCATGTTCTTAATTCTGTTTCACAACTTCGTACAACTAACCAGCAAGTGCACTGGGTCATCCAAGTAATAAACCTTACGTGAGTAAGGGTCGATCCCACGGAGATTGTCGGCTTGAAGCAAGCTATGGTCACCTTGTAAGTCTCAGTCAGGCGGATTCAAATGTATGAAGAGATTATAGTATACTAAAAGATAATTAAAATAGGATAGAGATACTTATGTAATTTATTGGTGAAAGTTTCAGATAAGCGTGTAGAGATGCTTTCGTTCCTCTGAACCTCTGCTTTCCTGCTGTCTTTATCCAACCATTCCTACTCCTTTCCATGGCAAGCTTTATGTAGGGCACCACCGTTGTCAATGGCTACATCCCATCCTCTCTGTGAAAATAGTCCAATGCGCTGTCACTGCATGGCTAATCATCTGTCGGTTCTCGATCATCTGTCACTACGCCCAGCACTCGCGAGTTTGAAGCTCGTCACAGCCATCCCTTCCCAAATCCTACTCGGAATACCACAGACAAGGTTTAGACTTTCCGGATCTCAAGAATGGCCATCCATGGGTTCTAACTTATACCATGAAGATTCTAATATCTCAGACTCGGTCCTCTGTATTAGATATCCAAGAGATATTCATTCTAGCTTGTTTGCATGTAGAACGGAAGTATTTGTCAGGCACGTGATAACAAGTCATCTTAGCCTAGTTTTACTAGTCTTTTTCTTTGTTTTTATTAGGTTTTATGCATTTTCTTGCATTGTAAGTAAGTAATTTGGAGTGGAATTGCATGGTTTCTTTGAATCAATCAACCACCCTTTAATTGATATTAAATCATGAGGTTTAAGATAAATTTAATTGATTTATGAACCTTGTGAAATTTGTGATACTTTGATTGGTTGATTTGATTACTTGTAGGTGAAGAAAGAAGAAAACAAGAAAAGCGTGGCTTAAGGAGCGTGTCTAAAGGAAGCGAAAAGCGTGCCCAAAGGAAGAAAAAGCGTGGCAACATTGAGGAAGAAGGAAACTATGTTGAGAAAGCAAACTGAGCTTCACAAGGAAAAATGGGAAAGAGCAAAGCACCAAGCTCAGTTCAATTAGTCAACTGAGCACTAAAGAAAGCAAGAAAACAACATGAAGCTCAGTTTACTAAGTGAGCTTTATCGGGCTCCTTCAAGAATTAATTCAAGATGCAACTCCAAGGAATGGAGCCACCAAGTTTTGAACCAATGACCCACGGGAGGAAAGGAACGCTCCTTGCAAGAAAAATCAAGAAGAATTAGCCAAAATGTTTCCTCCAAGGTTCAAACAAGGAACCACACACTACCTGGCTTGCAAAGAAAATAAACCAAGATGCTTTGGCTAGGATTCAAACCTGGGAACTCTTTGAAACACAAGGGAGGAGCGCTACTTAGCTTGCAAGAAAATGAGCCAAGATGCATTCCAAAGGGTTCGAACCAAGGAGCTCCATGAAAGGCAAGGAGGGAGCATCCACTCTTCCAAGGAAATTAGCTTCAGACTTCCTCCACCAAGGATCGAACTTGGAACCTTGAGGTCCCAAGCAAGGCGCTACACATGGGGAGCTCAATTGGTTTTCCCAACTGAGCACTACATTCCCCCATCTCCCCACATCTTGGCATGCCCAAAAGCACCAACTAGCAAGCATGATGCGCAACACTTTGGCACACCAAGGGGCTGTGACACGCAACAAAGAGCACGCCATGGATGCCATGATGCGCACAATGGGACACGGCCGAGACATAGATCTAAGTTCAAAATTTCAACTGAGCTCTAGTGTCATGCAACATGACCAAGGGGCTGGAACGCACACCAAATCAAGCAAGCAAGGCAACATTGGGTGCTGAGTTTGGTTTTCCAACTGAGCCATCCCTGGGAGGTGCACTTGGGCCAAAATTCACTAAAAATCCAATTTAATTCATTTCTTCACCAAATTTTAAAGCCCACCCAAATTCTTAGATCTAAATTAGGAAGTGTATAAATAGGTGTTAGTTTGGTTTAGGAGAGACTTTTACCTCTGGAACTTTTTACTTTTCACTTTTGGCTTCCTTTTAATTTTCATTTTTTTGTAATTTTGAGCATTCACTTCGAATTTGGATCTTAGAGAATTGGGGAGGAGAATTGATCTCTCTTCTTTCTTATTCTTGCTTGAGCACTCTTTACTTCTTGTCTTGGATCTTGGGTGGAGAATTGAAGAACTTCTGTTTCAATCCCACCTTGAGATCTCTTGTTTACTTTCTGCATAATTCTAGAATTTAAGTTTCAATTCTGTTTACTGCTTCACTTTCTTTTCTTTTGCAATTTACTTTTCCATTTTCAATTTGCAATTGTTATTGTTGGATCAAGGAAGGATTTGAGATCTAGACTTGCTTTCTAGTCTCTTCCACTCCTGAGATCTTCAACATTCTTTAAATTGCAGTAAATTAAGCATCAGTCTTTCTGTTTTCGTTCTTCAAGCATTTTTACTTTTCTGTTTGAAATTTATTGCAACTCAATTTATCTTTAGTTTTTCTGTTTGTTGCAATCTGCTTCTACTTGTTTAAATTCTGTAATCCCAGCTCCCAATCCCTTTTATAATTCAAGCAATTTACATTTCTTGCACTTTAAGATTCAGTCATTTACATTTCTTGCAATCTAAGTTTCCGCAATTTACATTACGTGCACTTTAAGATTCAGCACTTTTACTTCTTGTTCTCTTTAATTTACTGCAATTCTTTTCTCTCCCTTTACAATTCATGCAATTTAGTTTCTGCCAGTTCCAAACCACTCAACCAATACTTGATTCGCTTGACTAAATCAACCACTAAAATAAAATTGCTCAATCCTTCAATCCCTGTGGGATCGACCTCACTCATGTGAGTTATTATTACTTGATGCGACCCGGTACACTTGCTGGTGAGTTTTGTGTTGGATCGTTTTCCACGCATCAAGTTTTTGGCACCGTTGCCGGGGATTGAATTAGATTGACAATGATTAAGTGAAGTGGATATCTAGATCAAGCACTTTTCCTTTTCTGTTTCATTGTTTTTTTACTAACACACTAACTGTTTGAATTTTTGCTTAAGCTAACAAAAAAATTTCACTCTAGCAATGGGTTTTATGTGACTCTTTTTGTTTTGATTGTATGTCAGGTACAAGGAGAGTTATACCCACTTTTTGTGAACAAGACGAAAGAACTCTTAAGAGATTAAGGAGAGCTGAAAGGGGGAAAAATATTGTTGGTGAAGAGGATTCAGAAAAAGAATTCTAGGACATGGAGGAACACTTAACAAATCCACCAAATCCACCAGAAGGAGCAGCCCATAACAACAACAATCCACCACAAAGGAGAGTTTTGGCTTCCTGCACTTTTGCAAATCCTAGACATTGTGGGAGTAGCATTCTTACCCCAAATGTTAATGCAAATAACATTGAACTGAAGCCACAACTCATCACCTTGGTCCAAAATAATTGTTCCTATGGAGGAGGACCATTTGAAGACCCTAACCAACACTTGTCTACCTTCTTGAGGATTTGTGACACTGTCAAAACCAATGGTGTGCACCCTGACAGCTACAAGCTACTGCTATATCCATTTTCTCTCAGAGACAAAGCTACTCAATGGTTGGAATCTTTCCCAAGGGACAGCATCAACAATTAGGATGATTTAGTGAGCAAGTTCCTTTCCAAATTTTATCCACCTCAAAGGATCATTAGGTTGAAGACTGAGGTACAAACATTCACACAAATGGAAGCTGAACCCATCTGTGAGGCGTGGGAGAGATACAAGACTCTAATCAGGAAGTGCCCTCCTGAAATGTTCACTGAGTGGGATAAGTTGAAGAATTTTTATGAAGGCTTGACATTGAAGTCCCAGGAAGCATTAGATCACTCAGCTGGAGGCTCTTTGTAACTCATGAAAACTGCAGAGGAAGCCCAAAATCTCATTGATATGGTGGCCAACAACCAGTATTTCTTTGCTCACCAAAGGCAACGCCAACCATCACAAAGGAAAGGACTGATGGAGTTGGAAGGGGTGGACTCAATCCTAGCTCAAAACAAAGTGATGCAGCAGCAGATAGATCAACAATTTAAGCAAATGGCCAAGAGGATTGACAATCTCCAAGTTGCAGCAGTCAACACAAGCCAACCATCAACCACATGGGGGCAAAATGAAGAGACTCAAGAGGAGCAACAGCAAGAACAAGTCCAGTACATACACAACCAAAATTCTGGGACAAATGAGGTTTATGGTGACACTTACAACCCCTCCTGGAAGAACCACCCCAACCTCAGATGGGGAGACAATCACAATCAACCTCAACAACCATGGCAAAGAAACTCAAACCAAAACAGTTGAAAAAACACAAACCAAAACAACCAGTAAAACAATAACCAAAACACATACAGAAAACCACAAAACACTTACCCCAACTCTAACCATCATCCATCCAATAACCAAGCCACCAACCAAAACACATACCCTCAACCCTCAACACCCACAATCAACCAACCTCACAAGACTCTCAGAGGATTACCAATTTAGATATCTTAATGGATAAACTGATGAAGCACCAAGAGATTACAACAAAGAATCAGGAGGCTTCCATGAAAAATATGGCGAGGCAGATTGGACAGATTTCTAAACAACTTGCTACTGAGAGACCTCTGAGTTCATTACAGAGTGACACCGTTCCGAATCCAAAAGAGGAATGCAAAGCCATAAAGCTGAGGAGTGGTAAGATCTTGGTGAAAAATGAAGAAGCAACCAAGAAGCCCAAGGATAATGACAAGAAGCAGGTTAAAAAAGAAGCCAATGATGAGGAGGTAACAACAAGCAAGAATACTCCAGAGAAACTCAAAGAAAAGGAAGAGCCAACCAAGGAACAAAAGCAGCAAGCAGAGAAAAGCTTTATGCTTCCACTGCCATATCCCCAGAGATTCAACAAAGAAGAAAAGGATCAACATTTTCATAAGTTCCTTTAGACTTTCAAGAAGTTGGAGATAAATACTCCCTTAGCTGAGGCACTAGCGCAAATGCCCTTATACGCCAGGTTTCTGAAGGAGCTTATTAACAAGAAGAGAAGTTGGCAAGAGAATGAAACTATACTGCTCACTGAAGAATGTAGAGCATTAATCCAAAAAGGACTCCCCCCTAAACTTGAAGATCCTGGAAGCTTCCTTCTACCTTGTGCCATTGGTAGTATGACCATGAACAAGGCAATGTGTGACTTAGGGGCTAGTATCAACCTAATGCCTTCTTCTCTAGTGAAAAAGCTGTGCATAGAAGAAGTGAAACCAGTACAGATGTCTTTAGAACTGGTGGACAAGTCAGTGATATGCCCCAGGGGTGTGATTGAGAACCTTCTAGTAAAAGTGGACAAATTCATCTTCCCAGCAGATTTTGTGATCTTAGATTCAGATGAGGATGAGGGTGATTCCATTATATTGGGAAGACCATTCTTGGCTACTGCTAGGGCCATTATAGACGTAGAGCGAAGAGAGTTAACCCTCAGAATGCATGATGAAAGCATCACCCTGAATGTATTTCCAGAGACACAGCTCATTGATGAAAAGAAAGACTGCATGGAAACCAAGAAGGAAAACTTGCAGTGGAAGGAAGGAATTAATAGGACAATCAGCAGTTACCTTCCAAAGCAAGATATAGAAAATACAACAGGGGAAAAAGAGAAAGAGACTGTGCAGAACAATGAAGAAATTCAAGAAGACATGGATGTGTCAATCATCAAGGAGAAGAGTCCCAAAGTGAAACCTACTGTTAAAGAAGGAGGATCAGCAAAAAGAAGGAAGAAAAACAAGAACAAGACTAAAAAGGGTTGGAAGAACAAAAAGATTCCAACAGAGGGGCTCTCTAAGGGTGATGAAGTACAATTGATCTATCAACAACTGGGGACAAATCAATGGACTGATGGCTACTTTACTGTCAGCAAAATACTATCACTGGAGCATGCTGAAATTGAGCATCAAGGCACAAAGAAGAAGCTCACAGTCAGGGGGGACAAGCTGAGACACTACAGTCATCAACCACCATAAAAGAGGGATTCACTGTCAAGCTAATGACAATAAAAGAGCGCTCCATGGGAGGCAACCCATGATTTAAGATTATGCTTGTTTTTGAATTCAATAAATTATGATCACCTTAGCATGACATTGAATTTTATTAGACATATTTGAAAGATGCATACATTGTTTTGAAATACATGCCAGACTTCTAAGTTTTGTGTGCTTTGCAGCACACAAAAATCAGCTTTTCAAGCATTCTTAGATCATATGCTTAGTCATTTCGATGAAGTATTTGACCAAACATTAAGTTTGGTGTCTACACATATACAAATTTTCAGAAGGATCAACTTGTGTTCATAAAATCAAAGTCATGCGTAGATGAATTATACATTTTTTTTCATTTTAGGAATTAATGTTAGAAAATGAATTAGAACTCATGAGGAAGGTATCAATTGTGATAGAGTACTTACTTTTGACATTGACCCTTTAGCAAACAACAAGTTTGGTGTTCACCAAACCTTGGTTCACTAAGTAAGGGACACGATTGACCTTCCATGACTTAGAAATATAATAAATAGTCTAAGCATCCACCACTACATTACCGAATTCTGTCCTGAACCTCACCATTTTGTTGCTTTGATTTGATAAGAAAGAGAAAATTGAGAAAAGGACAAGAAAGGAAGGACCACGGCTATGACAAGCCAAGTGAGAAGTGGTCACATGTGCCTAGTGAAGCGCACCCCTTGGAAAGTAAAATCTGCATGCATGCACCATAGGACACCAAAAAAGCATGCAGCCAATAAGAAGAGAATCCTCGTCAAGCTTCAACAATACATGCAGGCCATTCATTTCATGAGTCTTCTACATTATTCAACTCAATCCTCACCTTTCATTACCATAACCGAACCCACTCCTCTCTTGTGATCTTGTTGGGAAACTTGGAAACCTTGTCCATAAATAGCCTCCAACACATCATGGAGAACACTTTCATACAAGAGACCCTCACTTAAAGCACACAATTTCTTCTTTCCCTTCACAACAAGACCGAACATCACTCCAAACATAACCCTACCTATCTCTTATTCGTACCCAGATTCAATGGCCCCTTCAAGTTTAAGGAGAAGACCAGGAAAGGAACCAATGGTGACAGAACCTCCATCCTTTGACACAAAGAGGTTCAAATCCCAATTTCATGAAGCAAGATACAATAGGCTCATGAAAACAAAGCTTATCATTCCTGAAATGGGGTTCGAGCTGAGGGAGGGAGAATATCCCATTATGCGATAAATCACCAAGGAAAGAAGATGGGATCTTCTGTGGCATCCTCTCACTAAGATTAGTGCTGTTATGATAAGGGAGTTTTACGCCAATGTTGTTAAAGAGAGCGAAGATAGCCCCCCGTGCAAAAGTTATGTCAGAGGTGTTAAAGTGAATTTTAGTCCACCATCAATTACAAGAGCTCTAAAGTTGAGAACCATAACTTACGATGAGCTTAGATATGAAGACAGATTGCGTGGTGATAATGACCCTGATGAAATATTGGAAGGGTTATGTATTGAAGGAAGAGATTGGGAAAGAGACTCAAAGGGAATCCCGAGTTGTCTGAAAAGATTTGATCTCACACCTGAGGCAAAGGGGTGGTATGAGGTAGTAAGGGGATCAATACTCCCCACTGCGAATACCTCATCAGTCATAATCAAGAGAGCTCTCCTGACATACTGCATCCTACATGGGGGGAAATCAACCTTGCCCAACTCATAGCAGAGAGTATCCAGGAGATGGCTGAAGACACATACAAATCGGGTAGGCTTAGGCACCCAAGCACAATTCTGAGATTGTATAACAAAGCTGGAGTGCTCTTCGAAGATGAAGATACAGAGAAGGAATTACAAAGAGAAAAATGGAAGGTCTTAATGAAGAGGAGGAGGAAGATCAAGAGGAAGAAAGAACTCACAGAAGAAGAAGGTCACACAAGAGGGACGAACAAGCTCCTGGTATCATAGATATGAGTCAATTGCAGGAAGCTCTTGAGGAAATATCACAACAAAATGTGAGAGCACAAGAGCAGTATTCAAGGTAACAGGAGCTGTATTTACAACAACAAGAGCAATATCTAGCGCACCAAAGGCAAAATGAAGCTTGGCAGCACAGAATGGAGGAAAGACAAGAGAGTTGGCAGGAACAAATGATGACCCAACAACAAGAATTCCAAGCCAAGATTCTTGAAGGGCAGAAGGAACAAACAACAAATCTTAAGGAATCATATGACAAAATGTTCCTAACTCAAGCCAAGTATGGGGAATATACTCACAACTTATATCAGTGGAAGAATATTCATCACACTATTGGAGAGGCTAGACATGTGCAACAATCAGAGTGTAATGAAGACATGCAAGCAAGGTTGGAGTACTTGACCCACAGCATACCAGCATTAAATCCACGAATCAAAATATTCGAGCAGTGCCAAGAACTTAGAGACCGCCAAAAAGCAAAGTCTCATCATTATACCGAGGTAATACTTCAAAGATTGGAGGAAGTTGGGCTTTCAGGACTCACATATCCTATATGGGATAGAAGATGTCCTTGTGAAGAAGTTCGTGACTACTCCAAGCTTGGGAAAAGGAAGAAGAACAAGGGAGAATCAAGCAAGGGCCAGGAGCATAACAACTAAAAGGTGGTGAAGTTCTTTCATAATTTCAAATTGAATAAGGAAGATGTATACCTGAAAAATGATATACCTCCAATCATCTTTTGTTTTGCATAATTCATGCTGAAGAAAGCTATCTGCAATTTCTCTTTAGCTTAAAAATTATCTGCATAATAAATGTCATCCTTCATTAACTTGAGTACTTTGCTTTGTTCACCTTGCTGTTTGAATAAGAGAGAGATGTTTTAATTAGAAAAGTAATTGTTCAATGTTGCAAAAGTTAGAATGGAAGTTAGTGGTGGTATGTGTTTGATATAATTGTTAGCTCATAGAATAATTGCTGCATAATGACATGTTATTTGAGGCCTAAGCTAATTTGTTGCTATGATCCTTAAATTAATAAAAGTCCTTTGAAAATGAACCAAAACAGAAAGGAAAAAAATAGAAAAAGCAAAAAAAAAGTGGCAAAGAAAAAAAACAATAAGGCTAGACACCAATAGCTTGGACCCTAGGACACATGCCTGTGGTGTTTTTGTACTAGGATATGCTTGGACAAGTAAGTTCTAAGGAGTATTTCAAAACTTGGCCACTTAGACCAACTGATTTGGGATTGCCAACTGAAGGTCCACAATAAAGAGCAACCTAGCTACAAAACACTTAGTTATCCAAAGAGATGCTGGGCATCAATGATCCTAGGAAGAAAAAGGTGAGCCATGTGTCTGTGGTGAAGAAATGTTGAGTGAAATTAAGCCAAAGGCCACTGCAACATTTGCCACCAAGCCTTCAATAAGTAATAGGCTCTCTAATGCAGAAGCAAGAAGGAAAAAGCTAACAAGGGAAGTAAGCAAAAAGCAAGGCGTTATAGCAGCAACCTTAGTGAATCTTTGAAGAAACATTGTTTGTTTTGACAGCAAGTAATAAATGAGCCACTATTGATCTGCATAAAACCCCATAAACCAAGTTTAACTATATGCTTAATAAGGATAGGCATACTTATCTATTTCATTCTATCTACTCTTATGTTTAATGCTTGCTTGGGAACAAGCAAGTTTTAAGTTTGGTGTTGTGATGACAAGTCATCTTAGCCTAGTTTTACTAGTCTTTTTCTTTGTTTTTATTAGGTTTTATGCACTTTCTTGCATTGTAAGTAAGTAATTTGGAGTGGAATTGCATGGTTTCTTTGAATCAATCAACCACCCTTTAATTGATATTAAATTATGAGGTTTAAGCTAAATTTAATTGATAATTAATTGATTTATGAACCTTGTGAAATTTGTGATACTTTGATTGGTTGATTTGATTACTTGTAGGTGAAGAAAGAAGAAAACAAGAAAAGTGTGGCTTAAGGAGCATGTCCAAAGGAAGCGAAAAGCGTGCCCAAAGGAAGAAAAAGCATGGCAAAATTGAGGAAGAAGGAAACTAAGTTGAGAAAGCAAGCTGAGCTTCACAAGGAAAAATGGGAAAGAGCAAAGCACCAAGCTCAGTTCAATTAGGTAGCGTTTGTTTTGAGGTACTGAGACAGAGACTGAGAGACTGAGACTCAGTATCGTGTTTGTTAGTTCAGAGACTGGTACTAAAATTTCTATCTCTGTCTCTAAAATTTCAGTATTTCAGTACCTCCAAAAAGTAAGGACACAGGGGACTGAAATTTTTAGAGATGGAGACTGAAACTTTAATAACATTTTATACCTAAAATACTTTCATTTCAATTAATTAATTCTAATTTTACCCTTTGTGCAAATTAAATTAGAATTTTATTCTTGTTTCAATTCCTGTCTCCCATTTTGCACCAAACAGAATATTGAGATTTATTTCAATTCATGTCTCTTAGTCTCTGTCTCTCAGTCTCAGTCTTTCTGTCTCTATCTCTCCACCAAACGCTACCTTAGTCAACTGAGCACTAAAGAAAGCAAGGAAACAACATGAAGCTCAGTTCACTAAGTGAGCTTTATCGGGCTCCTTCAAGAATTAATTCAAGATGCAACTCCAAGAAATGGAGCCACCAAATTTCGAACCAATTACCCAAGGGAGGCAAGGAACGCTCCTTGCAGGAAAATTCAAGAAGAATTAGCCAAAATGTTTCCTCCAAGGTTCGAACAAGGAACCACACACTACCTGGCTTGCAAAGAAAATAAACCAAGATGCTTTGGCTAGGATTCAAACATGGGAACTCTTTGAAACACAAGGGAGGAGCACTACTTAGCTTGCAAGAAAATGAGCCAAGATGCATTCCAAAGGGTTCGAACCAAGGAGCTCCATGAAAGGCAAGGAGGGAGCATCCACTCTTCCAAGGAAATTAGCTTCAGACTTCCTCCACCAAGGATCGAACTTGGAAGCTTGAGGTCCCAAGCAAGGCGCTACACATGGGGAGCTCAGTTGGTTTTCCCAACTGAGCGCTACATTCCCCCATCTCCCAACATTTTGGCACGCCCAAAAGCACCAAGGAGCAAGTATGATGCGCAACACTTTGGCACACCAAGGGGCTGTGACACGCAAATAAGCCCTGAAATGAGCACTTAGCTTAAGAACACAAATAAGCCCTGAAATGACAACAAAAGGATCAATGAATAAAAGTCTCATGGGGTGCAATCACAGTAAGTATTCTAGGACATGATAAAGGTCTGAAAGCCAGTGAAGGAATGAACCTAAGTTGCTATGCATGAAACCACCATAAAACCAGAAACATGAACCTAAGTTTCATTTCACTTGGCATACCATTCATCATTCTCTTGTTCCAGTACTTGCTTAGGGACAAGCAAGCTTTAAGTTTGGTGTTGTGATGCCAGGGCATTTTGGCCAGTTTCACTGACCTTTTCTTTACTATTTTTAGGGTAGTTTCATGCCTTTTTTTAGAAAATAAGCTAGTTTTGGGTAGATATTCACTTACATCTTGATTCAAGCATACATTGTGCACCTTACATGATTTCATGAGGATTTTGCATGAATTATATGATAAATTGGATGATGCATGACTCATGACTTGGACTAGAACTTTGATGCATTTTGTTGCTTGATTTCAGGACAAAGGAAGCAAAGAAGAACCACGTTAGCAGTCACGTTAGTCCCACTAACGTGACCTCTAACGTGGAATGGGTGCTAACTTGGAAAGTTAATGAGAAAGGTAATCGCCAATAACGCCCTCGAAGCCATCATAAGCCCACGTTAAGAGTCACGTTAACTAAGTTAACGTGAACTCTAACGTGGAAGAATACAATAAGGCCAATGTTAGTGACACTCCCCTTTGTCACTAACGTTGGCCAAGCTTCCATAAGCCACGTTAACTCCCACGTTAACTTAGTTAACGTGGAAGCTAACGTGGAGAGAGCAATTGGTCGCCAACGTTAGTAACACTTACCTTTGTCACTAACGTTGGGGTGAACCACCAAGAGCCACCATGAGCAACGTTAACTCCCACGTTAACTTACTTAACGTGGAAACTAACGTGGAAAAAGAGATTAGGAGCCAACGTTAGTGACACTCACCTTTGTCACTAACGTTGGAGATGGCTAGCATGACTACGTTAGAAGCCATGTTAACCTAGTTAACGTGGACTCTAACGTGAGAAATAGGGGCACATTGGAACGTTAGTGACAAAGGTAAGTGTCACTAACGTTCTCGAAGGATTGGCAAGCTTACGTTAAGAGCCACGTTAACTAAGTTAACATGGACTCTAACGTAGGGAAGGGGGAAGCTTATCAACGTTATTGGGAAAGGTAAGTCCCAATAACATGTGCGAAGGACCAAGAGGCAACGTTAGTGGTATCGTTTGTACCACTAACGTTGAGGTTAACGTGGCTCATACTTGGGTGAGCAACGTTAGTGAAAAAGGTGATTGTCACTAACGTTCTCGAACCCACACTTTCACTTAACGTTAACACCACTAACGTCCTGAGCTAAAGTCCCCACCTACTTCACACTTTCTCTCTGCAAGCAAAGCTAAGCCCAATGAAGAAGATAACTGCTTCAAACTCAGGATCCAAAGCCCCATACCCAAGACTTGAAGAGCCAACTAGAAGATCAGAAGAGTAGTATATATAGGAGTAGCTTTGAATTAGTTGGGGAGCTGGGAAAACTTTAGGGAGCCTTTGGGCATAGAAATACTCTCTGTATTTACTTTCTCTAGACTTCTAGTTTTACTTTCAGCATGTATTCTCCATCTTTGTTTTCATTTTCCAGAGCTATGAACAACTAAACCCCTTTCATTGGGTTAGGGAGCTCTATTGTAATTTGATGGATCAATTTTAGTTTTTATTCTCCTTCTTCTATCTTTTCTCTTGATTTTACTAGAAAGCTTTCGATCTTCATCCAATTGGGTAGTTATCTTGGAAAAGAAGCTATTCATACTTGGATCTCTTCTGAACTTTGGAAGAGGAATGAAGAGATCATGCTAGAAATGCTTTCTCATACTGGACCAAATTGGGTTTGGATGGATATGTGACTATAATCCTTCCAACACTTGATTTGGAAAATGCATGTGGTATAATCAGTGACTATACTTCATCTCTTCTCATAAGCAATTGACCAAGGAATTGGCTATTGATCAAGATTTGAGAGATTGAATTACAAGGACTTAAGATTGCCAAGGAGATCAATGAATGCATTGATTGAGGAAGAGATGAAAATGAACTTGATCCGGAGAATGCAACATCTACTGAGCCCAATGAATTCCCCATTTCTGATCTTACCCATTCTCTTTAATTTTTGCCATTTACTTTTATGAGCAATTGTCCCATTCCCATTTAAGATTCTGCAATTTACTTTCCGCCATTTACATTCAGCTCTTTATTCCTAGCATTTACTGTTTCCACTATTTACTTTCCCGCCATTTAATTTTCTGCAATTCTCAACTCAAATTCTGGTTCGCTCAACTAGAACATTCCTTTAATTAAAGTTGCTTGATCAATCAATCTCTGTGGGATTCGACCTCACTCTATTGTGAGTTTTTACTTGACGACGAATTCGGTACACTTGCCGAAGGAAATTTGTTGCGAGACAAGTTTTCTGCGTATCAAGTTTATGGCACTGTTGCCGGGGATTGATTTTGAGTCAACAATGATTAAATTGGAGGATCACTAGATTGAGCATTTTTAGTTTGTTTGATTTAATTTTCTGTTTGAGTAATTTACTTTCAGTTTTAGTTAATTTCTTCCATTCCCCCTACTTTTTTGTTTTTTTTTTGTTATTTACAATTCAGTTTACTAACCCACTAACTGTTTGATATATTGCATCACTCACACTAATAGTAATTCTAACAGAAATACTTTCTGCATCTATTTTCCTTGCTTGTGATTTGTGAAGCGGGGCTTCAACTTCCTTTGATTCTGAACCTCAGAGGACCTTCTTTAGATTAAGGAGGGAAGCAAGAGGAAAATGAGTAGTTGGTGCCGAGGAAGAGGAGGAATACTTTGAACCAAACATGGAAGAAAACATGGAAAACCATCATGAAGAAGAGGCTCACAACCATGGCAGAGAAGGTCGAGCAAATCATGCTGCGGAGGAGAGAAGAGTTTTAGGCTCTTACATCAACCCAAACACAAGAAACTGTGGAAGTAGCATTCAAAAGCCAACCATCCATGCCAACAATTTTGAACTAAAACCAAGCTCATCACCCTTATTCAGAACAAATGTTCGTTCGGAGGAGGCGTCCAAGAAGACCCCAATCAACATCTAACCACCATCCTGAGGATATGTGACACGGTGAAGTCTAATGGTGTTCATCTTGACGCCTATAGACTGCTCTTATTTCCATTCTCACTCAAGGATAAGGCAGCCAAGTGGCTGGAGTCTTTTTCAAAGGAGAGTTTGACAACTTGGGAAGATGTGGTGAACAAATTTTTAGCCAGATTCTATCCTCCCAAAAGAATCAACAGACTAAGAGCTGAGGTCCAAACTTTCAGGCAACAAGATGGTGAGACTCTATATAAAGCATGGGAGAGGTTTAAGGACCTGACAAGGAGGTGTCCACAAGATATGTTTAATGAATGGGTGCAGCTACACATTTTCTATGAAGGCCTTTCTTATGAATCAAAGAAAGCAGTAGACCACTCATCCGGGGGATCTCTGAACAAGAAGAAGACCATTGAGGAGACCATAGATGTCATTGAAACTGTAGCAGAAAATGACTATTTCTATGCTTCTGAAAGAGGGAACACTAGAGGAGTGATGGAGCTAAACAATGTAGATGCTCTGCTGGCCCAGAATAAGCTCATTACCAAGCAGCTGGCTGACCTCACCAAGAAGATGGAGAGGAACCAAGTAGCAGCAATCACCACTTCATCAGCAACCCAAGAAGGAGTGAATGAAAAAGCAGAGGGTAGTCAGGAGCAAGCCAACTACATTGGGAATTTACCTAGGCAAAACCATGGTCCATACTCCAAAACCTACAACCCTGGTTGGAGGAATCACCCAAACTTTGGGTGGGGGAATCAACAAGATCAAGGCCAAGATTGGAGACATCACAACCCCAACAACAATGCAGCTCACCAACAATTCACACTGAGAACATATCAACACCACCATGACAACACCTCTCCACATCCATATCAAAACCAAAATAACACTACTCATCCTTCCACCTCTAATCCCAATCCACCATCATTTGATGATAGACTCTCAAGGATTGAGAATCTACTTGAAGGCATAGGCAAAGAGATTTAAGACAACAAGGCATTTAAGGAGGAAGTGCGAGCAAATTTTAAGAACCAGGGAGACACCATCAAGAGGTTGGAATCTCAAGTGGAATATCTCTCTGAGCAGATGCCCAAGCCTACAGATGGATTCCCAAGTGATACAAAAAAAAATCCAAGAGGTGAAACAAAGAAAGTAAGATGGGAAGATTGCAAGATGGTCACTATAAGTGATAAGGAGACTAAGGACAAGCCAAGCAAGCAGTCAGAACAACCTGGAGATACCTCAGTAGAGAAGAAGGAAAAATATCACCAAGAACCAAAAATCTCACAACAAGAGCTGCTGAGACTCTATGCACCATTTCCCCAGCTACTCAATGGTGCTGTGGAGAAGAGAATATACTCAAGATTTCTTGACTTGTTTGCATCTCTGCATGTAAACATACCATTCATCAAGACCATCCAACAAATGCCTGCATACATCAAGTATATGAAGGAACTGCATCCCAGGAAAAGCTCACTCAAGGGAGGCCAAACTATAGTGATGAATAAGGAGTACAGCGCCCTCATTGAACCAGAGTTGCCTACAAAAAGAAAGGACCCAGGGAGTTTTCATATCCCCTGTGCCATAGGAGAAACAATGTTTGATAGAGCACTCTGCGATTTGGGAGCAAGCATCAACTTAATACCCTTATCCCTTGTGAAGAGGCTGCAGATCAATGAGATAATGCCCACAGATGTAGTCATCAGGCTGGCTGACAAAACTCAAAAATAAGCAATAGGAGTGGTAGAAAATCTATTGGTAAAGGTTGGGAAATACTTCCTCCCAACAGACTTTGTCATATTGGACAAGGAAGAGAGTCACACTCACCGAATCATATTGGGAAGACCATTCCTAGCTACAGCTAGAGCACTCATAGATGTGGAGCGAGGGGAGCTAATCTTGAGGATTCATGATGAACAGCTCACTTTCACTGTTTTCAAAAACTCACAAGAAACAGATTAAGAGAACAAGGAACCAAGGAAGGATCACAGTGAGACACTGAAGGAAGAGACAAGCACTGAAGGACAACGAGCACATCTGGAAATCCCATTGATTGATGAACAAGGCAAACAGCAATTGCCACAGCTCAAAGAAAATTAGGAGGAACCTAAACCACCAGAAAAATATGAGACCAGTAACCAAATTTCCTTAGAGGAGGAGGTCACAAAGAGTAAGACAACATCACAAGGAACAAAGAAGAAGGTACCAAGGAGGTGGAGGAACAAGAAGATCCCCACCGAGGACTTCTCTCCATGGGATAAAGTGATCTCAGCTTACTTTCCAGATATCCCCCTGATCTCCCCACTGTACCATCTCAGTTACCTAAGGTCTTCACTATCAACAGAGTTCTCTCCTTGGAACATGTAGAGATAATTGATACAACTACTGGATATAGGTCTACTGCCAGAGGAGAAGAATTGAAGCATTATCGACCTCCCTGATGAAGGCAAAACGTCAAGCTAGTGACGCTAAAGAAGCGCTTCATGGGAGGCAACCCATGTTTTATATGCTTTTAGAAAATAGTGAATAAGTCAAAATTTATGAATTCCATAAGCCAACGTTAGTGACATTCACCTTTGTCACTAACGTTGGCAAAGCTTCCATAAGCCACGTTAACTCCCACGTTAACTTAGTTAACGTGGAAGCTAATGTGGAGAGAGCAATTGGTCGCCAACTTTAGTGACACTTACCTTTGTCACTGACGTTGGGGTGAACCACCAAGAGCCACCATGAGCAACATTAACTCCCACGTTAACTTAGTTAACGTGGAAGCTAACGTGGATAAAGAGATTAGGAGCCAACGTTAGTGACACTCACCTTTGTCACTAACGTTGGAGATGGCTAGCATGACTACGTTAGAAGCCACGTTAACCTAGTTAACGTGGACTCTAACGTGAGAAATAAGGGCACATTGGAACGTTAGTGATAAAGGTAAGTGTCACTAACGTTCTCGAAGGATTGGCAAGCTTACGTTAAGAGCCACGTTAACTAAGTTAACGTGGACTCTAATGTAGGGAAGGGGGAAGCTTATCAACGTTATTGAGAAAGGTAAGTCCTAATAATGTGTGCGAAGGACCAAGAGGCAACGTTAGTGGTAACGTTTGTGCCACTAACGTTGAGGTTAATGTGGCTCATACTTGGGTGAGCAACGTTAGTGAAAAAGGTGATTGTCACTAACGTTCTCGAACCCACACTTTCACTTAACGTTAACACCACTAACGTCTTAAGCTAAAAGTCCCCACCTACTTCACAGTTTCTCTCTGCAAGCAAAGCTAAGCCCAATGAAGAAGATAACTGCTTCAAACTCAGGATCCAAAGGCCCATACCCAAGACTTGAAGAGCCAACTAGAAGATCAGAAGAGTAGTATATATAGGAGAAGCTTTGAATTAGTTGGGGAGCTGGGAAAACTTTAGGGAGTCTTTGGGCATAGAACTACTCTCTGTATTTACTTTCTCTAGACTTCTAGTTTTACTTTCAGCATGTATTCTCCATCTTTGTTTTCATTTTCCTGAGCTATGAACAACTAAACCCCTTTCATTGGGTTAGGGAGCTCTGTTGTAATTTGATGGATCAATTTTAGTTTTCATTCTCCTTCTTCTATCTTTTCTCTTGATTTTACTAGAAAGCTTTCGATCTTCATCCAATTGGGTAGTTATCTTGGAAAAGAAGCTATTCATACTTGGATCTCTTCTAAACCTTGGAAGAGGAATGAAGAGATCATGCTAGAAATGCTTTCTCATGCTGGACCAAATTGGGTTTGGATGGATATGTGACTATAATCCTTCCAACACTTGATTTGGGAAATGCATGTGGTATAATCAGTAACCATACTTCATCTCTTCTCATGAGCAATTGACCAAGGAATTGGCTATTGATCAAGATTTGAGAGATTGAATTACAAGGAATTGTAATTCGATCACTTAAGATTGCCAAGGAGATCAATGAATGCATTGATTGAGGAAGAGATGAAAATGAACTTGATCCGGAGAATGCAACATCTCCTGAGCCCAATGAATTCCCCATTTCTGATCTTACCCATTCTTTTTAATTTCTGCCATTTACTTTTATGAGCAATTGCCCCATTCCCATTTAAGATTCTGCAATTTACTTTCCGCCATTTACATTCAGCTCTTTATTCCTAGCATTTACTGTTTCCACTATTTACTTTCCTGCCATTTAATTTTCTACAATTCTCAACTCAAATTCTGGTTTGCTCAACTAGAACATTCCTTTAATTAAAGTTGCTTGATCAATCAATCTCTGTGGGATTTGACCTCACTCTATTGTGAGTTTTTACTTGACGACGAATTCGGTACACTTGCCTAAATCAACCAATACTTGATTCACTTGACTAAATCAACCACTAAACTAAAATTGCTCAATCCTTCAATCCCTATGGGATAGACCTCACTCATGTGAGTTATTTTTACTTGATGCGACCCGGTACACTTGCCGGCGAGTTTTGTGTTGGATCGTTTTCCACACATCAGCACGCGTTCATAGGTGAGAATGATGATGAGCGTCACATAATCATCACATTCATCATGTTCTTGGGTGCGAATGGATATCTTAGAATAGGAATAAGCTTGAATTGAATAGAAAAATAGTAGTACTTTGTATTAATTCATGAGGAACAGCAGAGCTCCACACCTTAATCTATGGTGTGTAGAAACTCTACCGTTTGAAAATACATAAGTGATAATGATCCAGGCATGGCCGAATGGCCAGACCCCATGAAAGTCTAAGGTAGCATAAAACTGATCAAAGATGATCCAAAGATATAAATACAATAGTAAAAAGTCCTATTTATACTAAACTAGTTACTAGGGTTTGTAGAATTGAGTAAATGATGCAGAAATCCACTTCTGGGGCCCACTTGGTGTGTGCTTGGGCTGAGCATTGAGCTTTACACGTGTAGAGGCTTCTCTTGGAGTTGAACGCCAGTTTGTAGCCTGTTTCTGGCGTTGAACTCCACTTTGTAACCTATTTCTGGCGTTTGACTCTAGAATGCAGCATGAAACTGGCGTTGAATGCCAGTTTACGTCATCTATCCTTATTAAAAGTATAGACTATTATATATTTCTGGAAAGCCCTGGATGTCTCCTTTTCAACGCAATAGAGAGAACGCCATTTGGAGTTCTGTAGCTCCCGAAAATCCACTTTGAGTGCAGGGAGGTCAGAATCCAACAGCATCTGCAGTCCTTCTTCAACCTCTGAATAAGATTTTTGCTCAAGTCCCTCAATTTCAGCCAGAAAATACCTGAAATCATAGAAAAACACACAAACTCATAGTAAAGTCTAGAAATGTGAATTTTAATTAAAAACTAATAAAAATATATTAAAAACTAACTAAATTATACTGAAAACTATGTAAAAACAATGCCAAAAAGCGTATAAATTATCCGCTCATCACAACACCAAACTTAAATTGTTGCTTGTCCCCAAGCAACTGAAAAGCAAATAGGATAAAAAGAAGAGAATATACTATAAATTCTAAAATATCAATGAAATTTAGCTCCAATCAGATAAGCGGGACTTGTAGCTTTTTGCCTCTTGAATAGTTTTGGCATCTCACTTTATCCGTTGAAGTTCAGAATTCAGATAGTGTTATTGATTCTCCTAGTTCAGTATGTTGATTCTTGAACACAGCTACTTAATGAGTCTTGGCCGTGGCCCTAAGCACTTTGTTTTCAAGTATTACCACCGGATACATAAATGTAACAGACACATAACTGGGTGAACCTTTTCAGATTGTGACTTAGCTTTGCTAGAGTCCCCAATTAGAGGTGTCCAGGGTTCTTAAGCACATTCTTCTTTTTGCTTTGGACCTTGACTTTAACCGCTCAATCTCAAGTTTTCACTTGACACCTTCACGCCACAAGCACATGGTTAGGGACAGCTTGGTTTAGCCGCTTAGGCAAGGATTTTATTCCTTTAGGCCCTCTTATCCACTGATGCTCAAAGCCTTGGATCCTTTTTATTACCCTTGCCTTTTGGTTT
>NC_029794.2:75828913-75849491 GCF_000816755.2 Arachis ipaensis | reverse complement strand
TTGCCACCACATCAAAATAATTAAACGAGTTTCAAGGATGAATTCAAAACCACTTGTTCCTTGTTCTTTTGTTTTTAGAACAGTTTTCATTTAAGAGAGGTGATGGATTCATATTCATAACTTTAAGGCATAGACACTTAGACACTAATGATCATGTAATAAGACACAAATATAAATAAACATAAAGCTCAGAAATCAAAAAACAGGAAATAAATAGACAAGCAGATTAAGGAATGAGTCCACCTTAGTGAGGGTGGCGTCTTCCTCTTCTTGAAGAACCAATGGTGCTTTTGAGCTCCTCTATGTCTCTTCCTTGTCTTTCTTGCTCCTCCCTCATAGCTCTTTGATCTTCTCTAATTTCATGGAGGATGATGGAGTGCTCCTGGTGCTCCACCCTTAATTGTCCTATGTTGGAACTTAATTCTCCTAGGGAAGTGTTGATTTGTTCCCAATAGTTTTTTGGAGGGAATTGCATCCCTTGAGGCATCTCAGGGATTTCATGGTGAGGAATCTCCTCATGCTCATGTTGAGGTCCATGATCTCTTGTTTTCTCCATCCTTTTCTTAGTGATGGGCTTAGCCTCTTCAATGAGGATATCTCCCTCTATGTCAATTCCAGCTGAATTGCAGAGGTGGCATATAAGGTGAGGAAAGGCTAACCTTGCCCAAGTGGAGGACTTGTCAGCCACCTTGTAAAGTTCTTGAGGTATAATCTCATGAACTTCCACTTCCTCCCTAATCATGATGCTATGGATCATGATGGCCCGGTCTACAGTAACTTCAGACCGGTTGCTAGTAGGAATGATTGAGCGTTGAATGAACTCCAACCATCCTCTAGCAACTGGTTTGAGGTCAAGCCTTCTTAGTTGAACCGGCTTGCCCTTTGAGTCAATTTTCCATTGAGCTCCTTCCACACATATGTCCATGAGGACTTGGTTCAACCTTTGATCAAAGTTGACTCTTCTAGTGTAGGGGTGTGTGTTTTCTCCCATCATTGGCAAGTTGAACGCCAGCCTTACATTTTCCGGACTGAAATCTAAGTATTTCCCCCGAACCATGGTGAGCCAATTATTTGGATTCGGGTTCATACTTTGATCATGGTTCCTAGTGATCCATGCGTTTGCATAGAACTCTTGAACCATTAGGATCCCGACTTGTTGAATGGGGTTGGTGAGAACTTCCCAGCCTCTTCTTTGGATTTCAAGTCGGATCTCCGGATACTCATTCTTCTTGAGCTTGAAAGGAACCTCAGGGATCACTTTCTTCTTGGCCACAACTTCATAGAAGTGGTCTTGTTGGACCTTTGAGATGAATCTCTCCATCTCCCATGACTCAGAGGTAGAAGCAATTGCCTTCCCTTTCCTCATTCTAGAGGTTTCTCTAGCCTTAGGTGCCATAAATGGTTATGAAAAAATAAAAAGCTATGCTTTTACCACACCAAACTTAAAATGGTTGCTCGTCCCCGAGCAAAAGAAGAAAGAAGGAAGTAGAAGAAGAAGATAAATGGAGGAGAGGGAGAGAGAGATGTTTTCGGCCAAGGGGAAGAAGAGAGGGTTTTGTTGTGTGAAAATGAAGAGGGAATGAGGGGTTTATATAGGAGTGGGGAGGGGTTTAGGGTTCGGCCATTTAGGGTTGGGTTTGAGAGGGAAATTATTTTGAATTTAAAGGTAGGTGGGGTTTCTGGGGAAGAGAGGATGGATGTGATTAGTGAAGAGGAGAGAAGAAGTAGGTGGGGATCCTGTGGGGTCCACAGATCCTGAGGGAATCATGTGGGATCCACAAATCCTGTGGGGCCAAGGACTTAACATCCCTGCTCCAATTAGCCATGTAAACGCCCTTTGTAGGCAATCTTGGCGTTTAACGCCAGACTGCAGCATGTTTCTGGCGTTAAACGCCACTTCCATGCTTGTTTTGGTCGTTCAACGCCAGTCTATAGCATGTTTCTGGTGTTGAACGCCAGTATGGTGCATGTTTCTGGCGTTAAACGCCAGTCTGATGCTTGTTTCTGGCATTTAACGCCAGCTTTCCTCTGAGTGCAATCCTGGCATTTAAACGCCAGATTGCTACTTGTTTCTGGCATTTAACGCCAGTTTCATGCTCTGTTCTGGCATTAAACGCCAGCCAGATGCTCCTTACTGGCGTTTAAACGCCAGTAAGCCCTTCCTCTAGGGTGTGCTATTTTCAATGCTGATTTTCATTCTGTTTTTGATTTTTTTAGTAGTTTTTGTGACTCCACATGATCATCAACCTAACAAAACATGAAATAACAAAGAAAAATAAAATAAAAATGATTAAATAACATTGGGTTGCCTCCCAACAAGTGTTTCTTTAATGTCAATAGCTTGACAGTGAGCTCTCATGGAGCCTCACATATAATCAGAGCAAGGTTGGGACCTCCCAACACCAAACTTAGAGTTTGGTTGTAGGGGTTCAACACCAAACTTAGAGTTTGGTTGTGGCCTCCCAACACCAAACTTAGAGTTTGACTGTGGGGGCTTTGGTTGATCCTGCAGTGAAAGAAGCTTTTCATGCTTCTTCTCTGCCTATGGTACAAGGTATTAAGAACTTTCCAGGATCCTGTTTCTTCTGAGGCAATCTCAGTTGATCCAGATCACTCAGTTCATTGGTGAGCAAGGGAGGTTCATCTTCCCAAGTCTCATTACCAAATAATTTGGCATTCAGCTTCATGATTGCACCAAGGTACTTGGCAAATTTCTCTTCAGTAACATCTTCATTCTCTTCAGAAGAATAATATTCATCAGAGCTCATGAATGGCATAAGGAGATTTAATGGAATCTCTCTGGTCTTCAGATGAGCCTCAGAGTCCTTCGGTTCCTCAGAGGGAAACTCCTTATTGATCTCTGGACGTCTCAGGAGGTCATCCTCACTGGGGTTCACGTCCTCTCCCTCCCTTGTAAGTTCGGCCATGATGGTCAATTCAATGGCCTTGCACTCTTCTTTTGGGTTTTCTTCTGTATTGCTTGGGAGAGTACTAGGAGGGGTTTCAGTGATACTTTTACTCAGTTGGCCCACTTGTGCTTCCAAATTTCTAATGGAGGATCTTGTTTCATTCATGAAACTTAGAGTGGCCTTAGATAGATTAGAGACTATGTTTGCCAAGCTAGATGGGGTCTGCTCAGAACTCTCTGTCTTTTTACTGAGTGGATGATGGAAAAGGCTTGCTATTGCTAAACCTATTTCTTCCACCATTGTTAAAGCCTTGTTGAGGCTTTTGTTGATCCTTCCATGAGAGATTTGGGTGATTTCTCCATGAGGGATTATAGGTGTTTCCATAGGGTTCACCCATGTAATTCACCTCTGCTATTGAAGGGTTCTCAGGATCATAAGCTTCTTCCTCAGAAGACGCCTCTTGAGTACTGTTGGATGCAGCTTGCATTCTATTCAGACTCTGAGAAATCATATTGACTTGCTGAGTCAATATTTTGTTCTGAGCCAACATGGCATTCAGAGTATCAATTTCAAGAACTCCCTTCTTCTGAGATGTCCCATTACTTACAGGATTCCTCTCAGAAGTGTACATGAACTGGTTATTAGCAACCATGTTAATGAGTTCTTGAGCTTCTGTAGGCATTTTCTTTAGGTGAATGGATCCACCTGCAGAATGGTCCAATGACATCTTTGATAGTTCAGATAGACCATCATAGAATATATCCAGAATGGTCCATTCTGAAAGCATGTCAGAAGGACACTTTTTGGTCAGTTGCTTATATCTCTCCCAAGTTTCATAGAGGGATTCACCTTCTTTCTGTCTGAAGGTTTGAACATCCACTCTAAGCTTACTAAGCTTTTGAGGAGGAAAGAACTTGGCTAAGAAATCCGTGACCAGCTTATCCCAATAGTTCAGGCTCTCTTTAGGTTGAGAGTCCAACCATACTCTAGCTGTGTCTCTTACAGCAAACGGGAAAAGCATAAGCCTGTAGACCTCGGGATAAACCCCATTGGTCTTAACAGTATCACAGATCTGCAAGAATTCAGTCAAGAACTGAAAAGGATCTTCAGATGGAAGTCCATGAAACTTGCAGTTCTGTTGCATCAGAGAAACTAATTGAGGTTTAAGCTCAAAATTGTTTGCTCCAATGGTAGGGATTGAGATGCTTCTTCCATGTAAATTGGATTTGGTGCAGTAAAGTCACCAAGCATCTTCCTTGCATTGTTATTATTTTCGGCCATATCTTCTTCTTTTTCGAAAATTTCTGTCAGATTTTCTCCAGAGAGTTGTGCTTTAGCTTCCTTTAGCTTTCTCTTCAGAGTCAGCTTTAACAAGAATATTCTTATCCTTGTTCCTACTCATATGAAAAAGAAGAAAACAGAAAAAAAAAATATAGAATCCTCTATGTCACAATATAGAGATTCTTTTATGTGAGTAGAAGAAGATATGAATAGAATATGGAGAATCCAAACACAAGGGTGAGGAGTAGGTTCGAATTCTTAGATAAAGAGGAGTGTTAGTAAATAAATAAATAATTAGAAGGAGGTGAGAGAGAAGAATTTTTGAAAATTAAATCAAAATAAAATAAAAATATTTTAAATTTAAATTTAAAATTCGAAAATTAAAATTGAAATTAAATTAAAATAAAATTAAAACAATTAGTTAATTAAAATGAAATTTTGAAAAAGAAGGAAGGGATTTTCGAAAATTAAGGGTAGAGAGTTAGTTGGGCAGTTTTGAAAAAGATATGATTGAAACAAAAAGATAAGATTGATTGAAAAAGATTTGAAAATTGTTTTTGAAAAAGATAAGAATCAATCAAAAAGTTAAGTGGTTAATTGAAAAATATTTGAAAATCAAATTTGAAAAGATAAGAAGTTAGAAAAGATTTTGAAAAAGATGTGATTGAAATTTATTTTGAAAAAGATTTGAAAAAGAAATTTAAAAAGATTTGATTTTGAAAATTAAAGTTGATTACTTGACTAACAAGAAACTAAAAAGATATGATTTTAAAATTTAAAGATTGAACTTTTCTTACTAGGCAAGTAACAAACTTAACATTTTTGAATCAATCACATTAAATGCTAATAAGATTTTCGAAAATTATGAAAAAGATTTTTGAAAATTAATTTTGAAAATTTCGAAAATTATGAAAGAAAAATGAAAAAGATTTGATTTTTGAAAAATATTTGAAAAAGATAGAGTTTTTAAAATGAAAATTTGATTTGACTCATAAGAAACACTTTGATTTTTAAAATTTTTGAAAATGTCAATCCAAATTTTCGAAATTTTTAGAGAGAAAAAGGGAAAGATATTTTTTATTTTTGAATTTTTAATGATGAGAGAGAGAAAAGCATAAAATTGACACAAAACATAAAAATTATGAATCAAAACAACTAATGCATGCAAGAACACTATGAATGTTAAGATGAACACCAAGAACACTTTGAATGTCAAGATGAACACCAAGAACTTATTTTTGAAAAATTTTCAAGAAAAGAAAACATGCAAGACACCAAACTTAAAGATTTTTAATTTTTAGACACTAAGAATTCAAGAATGCATATGAAAAATAAGAAAAGACACAAAACAAGAAAATATGAAGATCAAACAAGAAGACTGGCCAAGAACAACTTGAAGATCATGAAGAATGCAATGCATGAAATTTTCGAAAATAATTTTTTTAGAAAATTAAAAAGATGCAATTGACACCCAGCTTAAAAGTTGACACAAGACTCAAACAAGAAACATAATATTTTTGGTTTTTATGATTTTATTAATTTTTTTCTTGGATTTTTTTTTCAAAAATTATTTTGGGAAGAACAAAAAAGAAGAATTTTTTTTTTGTATTTTTCAAAAATAAGAAATAAAAGCTTAAAATTAAAATAAAATTACCTAATCTGAGCAACAAGATGAACCGTCAATTGTCCAAACTCGAACAATCCTCGGCAACGGCGCCAAAAACTAAATACGCACGTTCATGTTCTTAATTCTGTTTCACAACTTTGTACAACTAACCAGCAAGTGCACTAGGTCGTCCAAGTAATAAACCTTACGTGAGTAAGGGTCGATCCCACGGAGATTGTCAGCTTGAAGCAAGCTATGGTCACCTTGTAAGTCTCTGTCAGGCGGATTCAATGTATTAAGAGATTATAGTATACTAAAAGATAATTAAAATAGGATAGAGATACTTATGTAATTCATTGGTGAGAGTTTCAGATAAGCGTGTAGAGATGCTTTCGTTCCTTTGAACCTCTGCTTTCCTGCTGTCTTCATCTAACTATTCATTCTAGCTTGTTTGCATGTAGAACGGAAGTGTTTGTCAGGCACGCGTTCATAAGTGAGAATAATGATGAGCGTCACATAATCATCACATTCATCATGTTCTTGTGTGCGAATGGATATCTTAGAATAGGAATAAGCTTGAATTGAATAGAAAAATAGTAGTACTTTGTATTAATTCATGAGGAACAGCAGAGCTCCACACCTTAATCTATGGTGTGTAGAAACTCTACCGTTTGAAAATACATAAGTGATAATGGTCCAGGCATGGCCGAATGGCCAGCCCCCATGAAAGTCTAAGATAGCATAAAACTAATCAAAGATGATCCAAAGATATAAATACAATAGTAAAAAGTCCCGAAAATTCACTTTGAGTACAGGGAGGTCAGAATCCAACAGCATCTGCAGTTCTTCTTCAACCTCTGAATTTGATTTTTGCTCAAGTCCCTCAATTTCAGGCAGAAAATACCTGAAATCACAGAAAAACACACAAACTCATAGTAAAGTCCAGAAATGTTGTAACGACCCAACTCCCAGTATGCCATGGTCATACAAGAAGCTAAGTGTTACCAACTTGTTCTTCCTAATTATTAACTATTACTTAATATATGAGCATGTTCCTTGTTAGAACGTTGCTAATTTTACGAGTAACTTTTTTTTCTTTATTTTATTCGTTGCGGATGATAAGGTGAAATAAACAAGCAGACATTGACAGAAATAATAAAGAGCATAAAGAAACATAGAAACACAACTGATAATATACATCATGAACACTATATCAAAACAGGTAGCATTTACAAAGATCAAGTTAGTTCACATCCTCATCAACCTATGTAGCTAATATATACACGACACTCCCAGGGCCTGGCCTATACAAAAAGCCGCTAAACTGGCGCCTAGGCTAGCCTAACTACTATATAGCTCCTAGCTCTCGGGTGTACTAACACAAGTGAGAGACTAACCATCAGATAATGTTAGACTAGAGTGTCATCAAAAGAATGCCCCTTCTGCAGTCAAACTATATCTACACGTGGCCGTTCAGAGAATCGCCGTGAGGCTCGTCCATCTCCTCATCCTGCTCTATCTCTATCTCAGGATCCTCCTCCTCCTCATCATCCGTAGCTACAGCTATACCCTCAGATCCACCAGAAACACTGCTGTCACTATGTACAAAACCATTCGCGAGCACAGGTTCGTTCGCGTTTATAGGAGCTACCCCACCGTCCGGTAGTGCCGGCTCATCAAGCTGTGGAAAGTCAGGGATCGGCTCAGGGGGAAAGTCTCACTCTGGTGGTATCACAGGTACGTAGTCACCAGCTAACTCAGGCTCATCAGGAATGATAGGCTCAGGTACCGCCTCATTCAAAGGTTGAGCTGGTATAGGGTGCTCAGGATCATCAGGAAAAGGATGTCCAGGTGCGTCAGGATGTAACCAGTATAAGGGAAAGTCGTAAAGAGCATCAGGGTCAAAATGCGGGCTAGACAGAGGATGTTGAAAAGCTCAATTAGGTAACGCATATCGTCTAATACGAGGCTCCAATCCCATGATGAAGTAACTGTGATGTACCAGATCCTCGTAGACGTAAGGGTCCTCGAACTCATAGAAGATCACGCCCGTCTCCATCTGAGGGGGAGGAAGGGAGAGAAGGGGTAAGAACTGGGGAGTTCTTAGTAGGGTCGGGGTTGTTAGTTACCTTCATTTATTCGTTTTCGATTAGCAGATGGATAATAGAATACAGTAATGTAGTAAACAGAAGTTAAAAATAGATAGAAAAACAAATAACAGAACACAAGCAGAAGAATAAGAAGATAAAGCACAGACATAACACTCGAGCAAACAAACATAAAGAAATAGATCAAACACAAGTAGGAATGCAACAGAGAATAATGCGCAGACAAGAATGATGCATGTCTAGTCCTAGTTCAGGTAATGAGCTCATTTGTCGGTTTCTACCCGCTCCCGACGTAACCCAGCATTACCAGCCGGATATGGCTTTCCTGTTGGCTATACCCCTGTGTACAGGAAATAACCCCTCTACCACCACAGGGTCCACTGCACGCAGGGAATAACACATCTGCCACTGCAAGGATGCATGCCGAAACACCTTCTGGATACAGGAAATAACCCCTCTGCCACTACAGAAATGGAACAGGTGGTCACGGTACTCTGTAGCAGGAAATAACCCCTCTGCCTTACAGAAATAAAATATGGATCTGTACCGCAGGAAAGCGTTTCTCAGTGGTTGCACCATTATCTATCTGACTGCCACAATGCAGCAGATGAACATATAGATATCTCTGAGGTTGCCTTAATGCAACAAATGACTTCTCAATAGGTCCTCTGCTCTTTATCATATTACTCTCTTTGCTTTGTCTCTTTATTCTGCTCTGTTTGTTCTTTTCTCTGCGCTTCTTTACTTTATTCTGCTTTCTCTGTTTAACGTTTGTATTTAAAGCTTATGTAAATTTCGGTATGATTAGTTAGCCCGCCCCAAGTATAGGTTCATTAAGTCTATACTGAAACAGTTTAAGTTTTCATATAATACCTAACCCTATTCGCAATTCAAGGACTAACTACGTTGCCCTAGTTCGTTCACTAGTCTCTGTCTGTTTTTCTGTCATTAAAACTTTACAGACTTTTTTCTTCGATTTTTATCTTTTCTACAACTTTTTATCTTTTATTTATCTTTGCCTCACTAATATGTTTTTACCACTCCCTAAGTGTTTTATGAAGGTAATTATGAGATTCTGCGCTTAAAGTTGTCTTTCTAAAGCTTTTACAGAAAACTGCCTATTCCGCATTATTTTATTATTTTTATTAAAATATTATTTTTAATTAAATATTATTATTTAATATTTTATTATTTTTTATTATTTTATCATTAAATTTTCGAAAATTAACTTACTTTTACTTTTAACCTTTAAAATTCACTTTTTACCACCCGTAACTTTTAATATTTCTACTTTTACCACCCTAACTTTCAGAAATTACCAAACAACCCCTTAAACACCAAAAATTTTACTTCCTTGCCCTTTTTAAGATCTAAGGCCTGTTCTTCATTGTTCTTCATCACACTCAAAGTGTTCTTCATGTTCTTCATAAATTCTTCAGATTCTTTCTCTGTTTTTACCCATTTTTCAGTCTTTTCAGCAACCGATTTTTACCATAATTCAAAATAAAATTGCAGCCACTAAAACCCCATCTTTTCTACATGATTTCAACATAAATTGAACCTAAATTTAAGCTTAGGGTTTCGTTTTTCCAGCTGCCCAAAGAACATGAACTTTAAAGCTTGAATTTCATCAAATTTCATCAAAATTTCACCAAATTTTCACCAAGAATCAATCATATATGCAACCATAGCACAGCCAAATAATACAACATTCACACAACTCAAGCACAAATAATCAAGATTAATTTCATGGCACCCTACCTGGTTTTGCTGCTCCTAATTCAATCAAACTTTCAGGTGGTCCTTAAGCACTTTTTCCTCCTAAATCACATCAAGAAAACACCTATTTAAACATGTTTCCTTGAAACCGAATCAAAAGAGAGATGGTGCTGCCAACTCACCTTGATCCCAGCCTTGATAAGTCATATGATAATGTAGAGAAAGAAGAGAGGATCATTTTGGTCGGATTGGAATTTTGATTTGAGTTTTAGTTCAGCAGAAATCAAGCTTTGAAGATTTGGAACTAAGAACTTTTTCTCTCTTTTTCTCTCTACCTATTTTCGGCCACAAAGTGAAAATGAGCCAGCCTTGGGGGTTTTGGGGGTGTAGGGTGAGTTGTGATTGGTTGGCTTGGAGGTGGATTAAAATAATATTAAAATATCTCAGGTGTATAACTACTAAAACTAGATGTATCGGAACACTTGCAAAAACATCTCTAAAAATTATTTTCTGAGCTACTAGCATAAATGACACTAGTAACATATTTATTATGAGAATAAAACATGAATAATTAGGCCTTAGCATTGCTAAAGTCATCAAAGAGTGCTGGTGCTAAGCTGCACCAGTAAATTGTGAACCCGGTTAAACCGGTTTTTTGTTTTTAACTAAAACTGATCAGGTAACCTTATAATATCATTCAAGAAGCTTCTAATACTAATATAATGATAATATCATCCTATTATCTCTCTTCTCTCATAAATCGGGTCCGGTTTGTCAAACTGAGACTATTTACGAAAAACCAAATCAAAACTCCTAACTGATACGGTTCAGAAACTAGGTTCTTCGCGACCGCGTTATCGAGCTTGTCTCAGAAAAGGTTCTAACTTAAATATGACATAATGACAATGAGGATTGAGATACTTGATGATATATCAAAGGTTTTCCCCTTACTGATCTTTCGGAGAAATTCGTACTTTCAGAAAAGATCTTGCGTACTCAAAAACCGGGGTTGTTACAAATGTGAATTTTAATTAAAAACTAATAAAAATATATTAAAAACTAACTAAATTATACTGAAAACTATGTAAAAACAATGCCAAAAAGTGTATAAATTATCCGTTCATCAACCAACTTACTGAAGCAGATGCAGTTGAGTCAACAACAAGTGCAGCAGAGCCAACAGTTAGTTCCACAGAGAGTGTGCGGGATCTGTGCTGATTATAGCCATTATACTGATGAATATTCGCAGCTCTAGTAGGAAGATAACATTGTGGCAGCCACTCATAACTTTTATAACCGCCCCAACCAAGGATACAATCAAGGAGGCAGCTACAACCATGGGTGGCAGGACAATCCCAAACAAGGTTGGGGGGATAATTCCAACCAAAATTGGAGAGACAACAATAACAGAGGAGGCAGAGACAATCAAGGAAATCAAAGGTGGAATAATAACAACAATAGGCAGCAGAACCAGAACCATCCATACAGAGCACCTCACTTGAGGCAATCCCAAGGACCACAGCACAACCAACAGCAGACCTCTCAGATCACTTATCCTTCTTCATCTTCTAATGATGAGTTACTACAATCTATTGATCAGAGACAGCAGGCCATGGAAAACAACCTTACTTCTACTTTAAATGGTCTGAACTCTACCTTGCAAGCTCTTATCTCTCAAATTGGATCACTAAATAACTCCAACAACCAGCCTTTGAGCTCCAGTAGAATTCCCTCTCAACCATTGCCCAATCCAAAGGGTGGCATCAATGCCATCACCCTAAGGTCCAGAACCACACTGCAAGAGAGGAATCAGGAGGAGCCAAACCCACTAGAACATGCCTCAGCTGAAGAGGTGGTGGAAGTAAAGGATGCTGAAGAGGAAGAGGACATACAAGACATGGTTGAAGAAGAAGAAGTTCAACCACAGAAAGAAGCACCAAAGGATGCAGGCGCTGCAGAAAACGTCCTTCCTATTCCATTTCCATAAATTGCAAGGAAGCCCAAGAAGCAGATGGAACTTGACCCCAAAATGGTAGAGATATTCAAAAAGGTTGAGGTAACTGTTCCCATTTTTGATGTTATTCAGCAGGTACCTAAACACGCAAAGTTTCTAAAAGATTTGTGCATACATAAAGACAAAATTAATGAATTAGAAACTGTTCCTTTAGGTAGTTCTATATCTGCTTTAATGGGAGGTATACCTGAAAATTGTAGTGATCCAGGTCCATGTATTGTTAATTGTACTATTAGTGGTGTGATATATTCTAACTGCATGTGTGATCTAGGAGCATGTGTTAGTAAAATGCCTTTGTCTATATATGATACTTTGAGGCTCCCTCCTTTAAAAAGGTCGGCAACTCATTTTGTGTTAGCAGATAAAAGCATTATTACAGTGGTTGGAGTTGCTGAAGATGTATTAATGAGCATTAAGAGACTCACATTTCCCATTGATTTCTATATTCTGGAAATGCCCCCTAATGACTCAAGAAGGCCATCATCAATCCTGCTTGGAAGACCATTCCTGAAGACTTCAAAGTTCAAGCTGGATGCATTTTCCGGAACTTATTCCTTTGAAATAGATGGTAGAATAGTGAAATTCAGTTTAAATAGAGCTATGAAGCACCCTCCGGATGACCTTTCTATCTCCCAGTGGCTGATGTTTACCAAGAAGAGTTAGAAGAGAAGTACACAGGACAAGGTCCAAGTGTGGGGACACTCTTGGAGGACAATGAGGGCACTTTGCCATTATCACCAGCCCCAGATAATCCAGAGCCTGACCATAAGCAGAAATTGGAATTAAAGCCCCTCCCTCCACACCTCAAGTATGCTTACCTTGAGGATAAGCAGAGATTTTCAGTAATTATTGCAAGGGAACTCACTCCCCAACAAGAGGAACAGCTACTCAATGTGCTAAGGAAACACAAGAAAGCAATTGGATGGAGCCTAGCGGATATAGTAGGCATCAGCCCTCAAGTTTGTGAGCACAGAATATTCCTAGAAGAGGGAGAAAAGCCTGTTCGTCAACCTCAGAGAAGACTGAATCCCACCATCTTGGAAGTTGTCAAGAAAGAATTGACCAGGCTACTTGTAGCAGATATCATTTACCCCATCTCAGATAGCGAATGGGTCAGTCCAGTACAAGTGGTGCCCAAGAAGTCTGGAATCACAATAGTAAGAAATGAGCATGGAGAGCTTCTGACAACTAGAGTGAAGAATTCATGGAGAGTTTTCATTGACTATAGGCGTCTTAACCAAGCCACTCGCAAGGATCATTACCCCTTGCCATTCATTGATCAGATGCTTGATCGCCTATCAGGTAAATCCCATTATTGCTTTTTAGATGGTTATACAGGCTATTTTCAAATCCATATAGCTCCCGAAGATCAGGAAAAGACTACTTTCACCTGTCCTTTTGGCACTTATGCTTATAAAAGAATGCCCTTTGGCTTGTGCAATGCACCAGCTACTTTCCAAAGGTGATGATGAGTCTTTTCACTGACCTTATTGAGGACTGTATGGAGGTTTTTATGGATGATTTTAGCGTTTATGGTGATTAATTTAGCCTTTGCTTGGATAGTTTATCTAGAGTATTAGATAGATGTGTTCGTACAAACCTCGTATTGAATTTTGAAAAATGTCACTTTATGGTTAAAAAAGGGATTGTACTAGGACATGTTGTATCTAATACTGGCATTTCTGTAGATCCAGCAAAGGTGGATGTTATTTCTAGTTTGCCTTACCCCTCCTCTGTAAGGGAAGTCCGTTCATTCCTTGGCCATGCAGGTTTTTACGGGAGATTCATTAAGGACTTTAGTAAGGTAGCACTTCCCTTATCCAGATTACTGCAGAAAGATATTGATTTCGAGTTCAGTGAGGATTGCAAACAAGCGTTTGATAAGCTGAAGATTGCCCTGACTCAAGCTCCAATTGTGAGAAGACCTGACTGGAGCCAGCCATTTGAAATCATGTGCGATGCTTCCAACCATGCAGTAGGAGCAGCTCTGGCTCAGCGTGAAGGTAAGGATCCTTTTGTAATTGCTTACGCGTCTAAGACTTTAGACACATCTCAGTCTAATTACACTACTACTGAGAAAGAGCTTTTTGCTATCGTTTTTGCTCTGAATAAATTCTGAGCCTATTTACTTGGTACTAAAGTACTAATGTACTCAGACCACGCAGCTCTAAAGTATTTATTAGCTAAAACAGAGTCCAAATCAAGGCTTATACGTTGGATACTGCTACTACAAGAATTTGATTTAGAAATTAAGGATAGGAGTGGTAACCAAAATCTAGTGGCAGACCACTTGAGTCGCCTTGAGCACATTAAGGATACCGCCACTCCTATAAATGATAATTCCCGTTTGATGACTTACAAGCAGTATCTGAAGCAATCCCTTGGTATGCACCTGTAGCTAATTATCTAGTTAGCCGCACCTTTCCTCCAAACTTTACTAAGCATCAAAGAGACAAGATGAAAAGCGAGTCCAAATATTATATATGGGATGACCCATATTTATGGAGATGTGGCGCTGACCAGGTAATTAGGCGGTGCGTGCCTCAATCAGAATTCCAGTCTATTTTAGAGGCCTGTCACTCATCTGAGAGTGGAGGACATTTTGGCCCTCAAAGAACAGCTAGAAAAATTTTAGACTGTGGATTCTGGTGGCCTACCCTTTTTAAAGACGCTGCTGAATTTTGTAAATCTTGTTCCCCGTGCCAAAGGTTTGGTAATATATCCAAGAGGGATGAGATGCCTCAACAGACTATGCTTTTCTGTGAAATTTTTTATGTTTGGGGCATTGACTTCATGGGTCCATTTCCAAATTCTAATGGTTATTTTTATATATTTTTAGTTGTAGATTAAGTTTCTAAATGGGTGGAAGCAATTCTTACCCGCACTGATGATGCTAACACTGTTGTTTCCTTTGTTAGAAACCATATTATTTGTCGCTTTGGATCACCACGAGCAATCGTGAGCGATCAAGGCACCCATTTCTGTAACAAGAGACTAACAGGATTACTAAAGAAGCATGGGATAGTTCATAAAGTGGCAACAGCCTACCATCTCCAGACTAATGGGCAAGCTGAGGTGTCTAACAGAGAGATAAAGAGTATATTGCAGAAGATAGTCAAACCTAATAGAAGAGACTGGAGCACTAGGATACAAGATGCACTCTGGGCATACAGAACTGCATACAAGACACCTATTGGGATGAGTCCCTTCCGCTTAGTTTATGGAAAGGCCTGTCACCTCCCAATAGAGGTAGAGCACAAAGCCTTTTGGGCAGTGAAGAGTGCAATATGGAATTTGAAAAAGCCAGAACTGAGAGAAAGTTGCAACTGCAGGAATTAGAGAGCCTACGCCTAGATGCTTATGAGAACTCAAGACTGTACAAGGAAAAGATGAAGGCTATGCATGATAAGTGTATGAAGAGAAGAGAGTTCCAACCTGGGGACTTTGTCCTCCTTTACAACTCTAGACTGAGGCTCATGCCAGGCAAGTTAAGATCAAGATGGGAAGGTCCATATAGAGTGGAGAAGGTTGATCCATACGGAGTTTTCCACCTGAGTCATCCTTCAAGCTCTGAATTCATCAAAGTTAATGGACATCGCCTGAAGTTATATCATGGGGCAAAGGTGAAACCCCGGGAGCTAGAGATCTTCCTCTTGGAGGATCCACCCACAGCAGAAGACTGAGCTAGTAGAGCGTCCAACTTAAGGACGTTAAAGCAAAGTGCTGGGTGGGAGACAATCCACCATGATATGATCGTTCCTTTTTTTATTCTTAGTTTTATTTTTCAATAACTCTTCTCTTTATTAGCACATTTAGCTTGCATCTGCATTTGCATATTTTTATTTAAAAAAAAAAAGAGAGGGAGAGCACGCGACGCGACAACGTCGCCGACGCGTCTGCGTCGCAGGTGGCTCATAAAGAATAAGAAATTGAACAGAAAGTCACGCGAGAGTGTGGCTGGAGGCGTGCCTTTGGCACTAATCACCCCACGCGACCGCGTCATTTGGGAATAATGCCTCCCACACGTCCACGTCACCCACGCGGATGCATGACCTGAAAATCGACGTCAAAAAGGTGCATGGCTGAAAGTCGTGCTGGAGTGGTGCTGGATTGGCACTAGCCGCACAAACCCGACCACGCGAACGCATTTCCCAGGCATCCGCGTCACATTCCAATATTGGCCACTCACGCGATCGCATGACTTACACGATCGCGTCACCCAAATACTTGGCAATAATAAGTTTTGAACAGAGAGTTGTGCGAGTGCGAGGCTGCCCTTGCGCCACTCGCACCGATCATGTCACGTATCCGCGTGACCGACACGACCGCGTCGATTCATTTAAGCGTAATTCGCGCAAACGCGTACCCCACGCGTCCGCGTCGCTTGCGCCGTACAGCTCACCCTAATCTGCCTAAGTATCTTATCTTTCTCTTCCCCAAATCCTATTTTTTTCTTTTCCCTCCTTATTTCTCCCTTCTTCCTTCTTCCTTCTTTCTCACTCTCTATTTTTTCTCTCTCTCACCACCATTAACAAGGTTTTTCTTATTTTCTTCCCTCCTTACTTTTCTACTCTTCTTCTTTTTATGTTATCTTTTTCTTTTCTTTTTCCTTGCATTATTCATGTTTTCTTTTTCTTTATTTTTCTTTTAATTTGAGTTGGAAATTAATTTGGGTCACTATTATTTCCTATGATTTACTTGTGAATTATTCAGGAATTGTTTGACAATTATATATTACTTTTTAAAAGGGTTGCTTGCATGTTCAATTTAATACTTTCAATAGCTTATTTACCATGCATGCTATGTGTTTGTGAAAATGCCCGTATGGCATTGTGCACTATTTTTAGATTTTTTTTACTACTCTAAATGCTTGCTCTTCACAAAACCCCTTTTTATATTTTATTCATTTAATATAATTGTTGTTACAAACAGGTTATTCGTTGAAAGGCTTGGTAATCTCACTGGGACATTAAATGCTTGATCTATGCTACTTATGCCTTTGCTTGCATGCCAATAAACACCTTGCATTTAATTGTCATCATATGCACTTGCTATATTTCCATTGTTGTTTCTCACATGTAGTCATGACCATGTGTTAACTTCATTCATCTTTTAATGTGCATTGATTACAACCTTACCCACCCCCTTCCTTGCTCTATCCCATGACATTTTGACATACTTTCTCTTTTCTTTCTTTTAGGATGACCACCAAGAAAGGCAAGGAGAAAGCTACTCCCAAACCAACAACAAGAAGAGGAACCAAACGAGTTTTAGTGACAGAGCCATCTTCAACTGCCGTTAAGCCCTCAACAAAAAGAATTAAGAGGATTATAAAGGTTAATGACAAAGAGAAAGCCTTCCCAGCAAAGGACACTGTGCGGTTTACCAATCGATACTGCGAGCAGATGTTCCCCATCCTGGCAGAAAGGAGTTACAACAATGAATACCTTCTTATCCTCCCGCCCAATATTGCTCCCTTTGTTGAGCCGCAAATTGAACGAAGACAATGGAGATTCCTACAGAGAAAGCCACGGCAGGTTAATCTTTCTTGGGTAGTCATGTTCTACTCCAATTTCCACCTGCCAACCCTGCAGTCTGTCTATGTCCATCAGAAGCAGGTCCCCATTACAGAAGAGGCAATTCAGCGTGCTTTAGGTCTCCCCCCTACTCCAGAAGGACTGGACGCATTTCAGGAGGCCGCACTCAAGCGCCAGATGTACCAATTTAACTGGGATGCTGTCCTCAGAGTTATCGCACTACCTGGCAGCAGTTGGATCTACAGATACCATCGATCCCGTCCTAAGGGGATATCGGCTTCCGCACTTACCTTGGAGGCTCGCGTATGGGCACAGATTATGTCCCATTACATATTTCCGAGCACTCATGAGTCCTCCTTCACTGCGGACATGACCGTTCTACTATGGTGCATCTTTAAAGATCAACCCCTGAACCAACCAAGATACATCCGAAATGCTATGGGACACGTACAAATTGCGGGCAACTTACCTTTTCCCGCCCTGGTCTCAGATCTTGTCTCAGCAGCTGGAGTCTCCTATAGAGCTGCTGACACCAAAGCCATGCTCCCACGGGATGATCAGTACGTCTCCAACGGGAAATATATCAGACCTTCAGTAGCCACTACAAGCCAGCCTACTGAACCGGCTGAAGACATTCCTCCTTCAACACCACAAGCACCTACAACAAACCAACTGCTCCATTAGATACTTGAAAGGTTGGATCGGCAGGAACACAAAGCAAAGCTAAGAGAGCGCTGTAACAAGCACCGATTCACATACCTCAAGGAGCTACTTAAGGGAAAATACAGAGACTCAGACACCCTGGACTCCACTTCCTTTACCAGCACAGGGAGCCTTGACGGTCCCGACTATGGAGATACTGCTACCAGCCCACCTTTGTTCCTGACAGATGGCACCAAGGACGGTGCAAAGCCTTAAGTGTGGGGAGGTCGGTCAGTACCTGACTTCCGGAGGTAAATTCTCTTCCCTAACACCAATAAAATAGGATATTTAGTTAGTTTTTCTTTTGTAGAATAGGATAAATTGCATAGTAATAGATTAGTTGCATGCATGTTCTACTTGATTGAAAAGACAATAAATTTCTTCTAAGACCCTATTTTTAGAACAAAATTCCACTAATTTTAACCTAAACTTTTATGTTAAATCTACTTGAAGTTGTATTTGGAACATGGTTTTTGAGCTAAAGAACACACAACCTGTGAGATTTGAGCCTTTATACATGGTTACATTATTTAACCATAATTATTTTATTCTTGTGTGTTTACTTCTCTATGATTGTAATCTATACTTTGTTTCATCCTATATGTCCAGTGTTTAATATATCTATATGCTTGCATATGATTGAGGCCATTATTTGTTTAGCTCACTTATCCAAATCAAGCCTACCCCTTAAGTTACCTTTGTTAGCCACTTTGAGCTTTTAGATCCCATTTGTTCTTTATTTTACCACATTACTAGCCTTAAGCAGAAAAACAATTATATATCCCAATTGAATCTTTGGTTAGCTTAAGATAGAATTATGTGTTAATTAAGTATGGGAAAATTGTGGGAACAAAAGATAATAAGGGAATGTGTCATGATAATATAATGGGAATTTGGGTACCTACTCATGTGAAACTATAAAAATTAAAAATCTATGCGCATTGATAAGCTACGTTTATATTTATGTTAAAAAAATCCAAAAAAATATTCAATAATCAAATAAGGGGACAAAATTACCCCAATGTTATGTTAAGAATTCAAGGATCAATGCGTATATGATAAAATCAAAATAAAGTTGATGCATGAGAAAGGAATGTGAAAGGGAAATTTTGGGTAGCTAGGTGCGAAATTTAAGCTATAAAGAATATATATGTGTGTCAGGCGAAAGCTTGGGTTAATTAAAGATTCAATTTATAAGCTTACTTAGCCATATATGTACCCTTACCCATACCTTGGCCCCATTACAACCTTGAAAAGACCTCATGATGTTTGCATTGGTATATTAATTGTTGTTGATTGGTTAGGTGAAGAACAAAAATTAGAAAGCATGATTAGAGAAGGATAGAGTGATTACCCTATACACTAGAGAGATTAGAGTGTACATACATCATCAGTGAGGGTTCAATGCTTAAGTTATATGTTCCCTGCTTTCATGAGCTACCTTCTTGCCTTTTTATCTGTTCTTACTGTATAAGAATTGAATTAGTGGAATTTGATCTGTGATTGTCTTGAAGAGCTTATTTACTTTTGACCAAGTGGACAAGAATCATATAGTTGCATTTGCATATATAGGTTGCATTGCATTGCAGGAGTTTTACATGTTCCTACTCATTTATTTTATCTCCTTCAACTAAGCATGAGGACATGCTAATGACTAAGTGTGGGGAGGTTGATAAACCACTATTTTATGGTTTATATTGTGTTTAATTGTGCAGTTTTATCAAATCTTTACCCACTTATTCATATGATTAGCTTGCATTTATAATTCCTTCCTAAAAATACTTCATGGTTGAAAACTTGCTTCCTAGAGACTTTAATTATGTATTTTAATTCTCCCTTATTCCATTTGATGCCGTGATCTGTGTGTTAAGTGTTTCAGGCTTTATAAGGCATGAATGACTTGGAGATTGGAAAGGAGGCTTGCAAAAATAGAAGGAACACAAGAAATTGAGGAGATGACCAGTGAGAAGTAATGCGGACGCATGGCTCATGCGACCGCGTGATATAGAGAAAATTGCAGTGACGCGGACGCATGGCTCACGCGACCGCGCGGATTGGAAACTGCACAAGTGACGCGAAGGCGTGGACGACGCGCACGCGTGGCAAAGCAAAATGCGTTTTGGGTTGATATTAAAATGAGAACTCGTAGGTTGAGTTCCAGAAGGACAGTTAGTTGAGGGTTAGTTCAATACCTTGATGAGCGAGTAATACTAACATTTTAGGTGCTTTATTCTTTCCCTTTATAACTTTCTGTACTATTTATTATTAATTTTCCTAGTTAATTTTTATTTTTATCAAGAACATATTTATTTAATATCTTTATTAGGTTCTCATTGAGACTCATTTATTTCCTGTACCTTCTCATTCACTGTCCATTCCTTTGTTTGATCTTACTGCTTCAGAACTGCCTCCATTATTGAGAAGAGTTATAGGGTCAGGTTTTTCGTTATTTTAGTTTTAGGATTCTTGATACTTACACATCTCTCTTTTGGATCTCCTCCTCATTTTAGTCTAGATTTTGATTTTAATACGCCTTACTTACAACACAAGACCAGAGACGTACAAGGGATCGAGATTATACGAAAAGACCCGGCTTTTGACCCAGTTTTATCCCGGGTTTTAGCGGGGGTCGCTTAAAACATCTAAGACGTCTAGCGCGTACAGTACGCTAGCGCAGTAAGTGCGCAAGCGCAGTAGGCCGC
>NC_029794.2:75807412-75828325 GCF_000816755.2 Arachis ipaensis | reverse complement strand
TTAATTGTGCGGTTTTATCAAATCTTTACCCACTTATTCATATGATTAGCATGCATTTATAATTCCTTCACAAAAATACTTCATGGTTGAAAACTTGTTTCCTAGAGACTTTTGATTTTGTATTTTAATTCTCCTATATTTCATTTGATGTCGTGATCTGTGTGTTAAGTGTTTCAGGATTTATAGGGCATGAATGACTTGGAGATTAGAAAGGAAGCTTGCAAAAATGGGAGGAACACAAGAAATTGAGGAGATGACCAGCGAGAAGTGACGCGGGCGCATGGCTCATGCGACCGCGTGATATAGAGAAAATTGCAGTGACGCGGACGCATGGCTCACGCGACCGCGCGGATTGGAAACTGCACAAGTGACGCGAAGGCGTGGACGACGCGCACGCGTGGCAAAGCAAAACGCCGGATGACGCGAACGCGTGAATGACGCGATCGCATGACATGCGCGATCTGCAGAATCTACAAAATTCGCTGGGGGCGATTTTGGGCCCTATTTTGACCCAGTTTTCGGCCCAGAAAAGCATATTAGAGCTAGGGAACATGCAGAGACCAGAACACAACATTCATTCCGCATAATTTTAGTTTTAGATCTGATTTTACTCCTCCTCTAGGTTTTCTCTCTACACATTCATAGTTCTTAGGATTTTGATTTTATTGCTTTTTGGACTGGGATATTGAGAAGAGTTATTACCTCCGTCAAGACTTCGTCATTCTAGTTTGTTTCCTTACCTGTCACTTACTCTTCCATGTCCTTTATTTACTCAGAGTTACTCTTGGATTATTTCTATAATTTATTTATACAAGAACTATTTTTATTTTTAATTGATCCTTTTAATTATTATTTATCATGTCTTTCAATATTTCCCTTTCTTATTTCGTGGATTTTACAATCATAATGAGCGAGTAGTTCCATAACTTGATTGGGAGTTGATTGACAGGAAGACCTTGAGTTGGATGCTCAAGAGTAAAATTATAGTTGGGTTTTGCGTTGGGTCGCCCTCTAGTCACTGACACTAGTCCTTCCCAATGGAGAGGATTATAACTTGTGAATAAAAATTAACTTCCAACTTGCTTAACTTTCCTTTACTTGGTAAAGGATAACTGAGCAGGCAACCTTTAATTATCACTTTTATCTTGAGAGAACTCCATCAAGGATAGGGCTTCCAACTAATCTACTCTCGGTCAAGGTTTTTAATTAAATTACATAAATTCTCTGATTTAATTTCCTGTTTATCAACTCAAATCATTTTTAGAAAATATCTGATTAATAAAATAGCACATCTTCCTGCAACTCGTTGGGAGACGACCTGGGATTCATACTCCCAGTATTTTAATTTTAATTTTGTGACAACCCTTCTAAATTGATAAGTGGATTTTTGGTTGGTTAAGAACTGTACTTACAATGTATCTCTTATAACAATTTCTTAACTCGCCAATTTCTGCCACGTCAGTCTGCGCCGGCAATGTGGTCACCGGTGGTGACGGTTGGTGGTTGTTTGGTTTCTCAGAGAAGAAGAGAAAAGGGATGGGGGGTTTCAGAGAAAAGAAGAAGGAAAGAAGATAAGGGTTTGGAAACTGATGAGGCGCGACTCTCTCTCTCTCTTCGAATTAACGTTCAAAAAGTGACCTATGCGGACGCACAAGGTCGTGTGCAGACGCACAAAAGGGGAAAAGAGGTTGCGTTCAGACGCACAAGAGATGCATCCCCTGCGACCAGAGGGGTTGCTAAGGTCTGTGCGGACGCACAGAGCTATGCGCTCGCACAAGTGTTTTTTTTTTTAAAGGACAGGGTGATGTGTGCGGACGCACGTAAGGTGTGCGGGTGCACACGAAGAAAGGAGAGGGGGGTGTATGCACACGCATAAGCCGTGTGCGTGCTGTGAACAGAGGAAGCTTTTAGGGGTGTGCGTGTGCACGTTGCTGTGCGGACGCACAGGACGGGAAAACAGAGGAACTGTGCGCGCGCTGATAAACCCATATTTTATGATGTATTTTGTGCTCAATTTAAGTGATTTATTCAATCCTTCACCCACTTATTCATGTAAATTGCATGGTTTTACTTTCCCTTCCTTATTTTATGATATATGTAAAAAACATGTTTCCTATGCTTTAGAAATATTAAAATTTATCATCCTTTGTTGCCATTCGATGCCGTGATTTGTGTGTTGAGTGCTTTCAGGCTTTATAGGGCAGGAATGACTTAAAGGATGGAAAGGAAACATACAAAAATGGAAGGAAAGTACAAAAATGGAGTTTTGAAGAAATGGCAGCAACGCGTATGATAAATCCATATTTTATGATGTGTTTTGTGCTCAATTTAAATGATTTATTCAATCCTCCACCCATTTATTCATGTAAATTGCATGGTTTTACTTTCCCTTCCTTATTACGTGATATATGTGAAAAACATGTTTCCTATGCTTTAGAAATATTAAAATTTATCATCCTTTGTTACCATTCGATGCCGTGATTTGTGTGTTGAGTGCTTTTAGGCTTTATAGGGCAGGAATGACTTAAAGGATGGAAAGGAAACATACAAAAATGGAAGGAAAGCACAAAAATAGAGTTTTTAAGAAAAGGACAGCGACGCAAACGCATGGATGAAGCAGCCGCGTGCCCAGCGCGAAAAGGCAGCGACGCGAACGCGTGACTGATGCGGACGCGTGCCTTGAGCAGAACGCAATTGATGCGTATGCGTGACCGAAGCGAACGCGTGATAAAGAAAACCCCCAGATGACACGACCGCGTGATCCACGTGGACACGTGACATACGCCACGTGCAGAAACTGCAGAAAATGCCCCCAGGAATTTCTAAAGTTCTTTTGGCCCAGATCCAAGTCTAGAAAACACAGATTAGAGGCTATAAAGTAGGGAAATCCATTCATTCATAATCATCAGCTCATAATTCATAATTTTTAGTTTTAGATGTAGTTTTTTAGAGAGAGAGGTTCTCTCATCTCTCTTAGGTTTTAGGATTAGGACTCCCCTTAAAGGATTTAGGATTTCAACTTCCTCTCAGGTTCAATATTCCTTTTACTTTATATTTCTCTTTTACCTTCAGATACTTTAATGCTTTTATTTAATTACTTATGTTGCCAAATTGGCTTATGAACCATTCATGTGAGGATTTTCTTTATTTAATATAAATTGAGGTATTTCAGATTTATGATTCTTATTTTGCTTTTTACATTCTTGGCTTTAATTGATTAACTGGAGATTCTTGAGTTATCAAACTTATCGTGATTGATAATTGTTATCCTTGCTAATTGAATTGAATTCTACTAACTCTAGTCTTTCCTTAGGAGTTGGCTAGGACTTGAGGATCTAACTAATTAGTTCACTTGACTTTCCCTTGCTTTAGTAAAGGTTAACTAAGTGGGATTAAAACTCAATTCTCATTACCACCGATAAGGATAACTAGGATAAGACTTCCGAATTTTCATTCCTTGCCAAGAGTTTATTTTAGAGTTATTTATTTATTTTACTTGTCATTTAAATTACTTGTTCCTTACTTTCAAAACCCCCAATTTACAAAACTCATAACCAATAATAAGAACATACCTCCCTGCAGTTCCTTGAAAAGACGACCCGAGGTTTGAATACTTCGGTTATCAATTTTAAGGGGATTGTTACTTGTGACACCCAAACGTTTGTACGAAAGGATTTTCTATTGGTTTAGAAACTATACTTACAACGCGATCACTTTTATTCTTTACCGATGGAAAAACCCTTCGTCAGCGTACGCGTGGACGATGCGAACGCGTGCCTAGCGCGAAATGGCAGTGACACGTATGCGTGGACGACGCGAACGCGCGCCTTGAGCAGAATGCAAATGACGCGAACGCGTGATAGACGCCACATACAAGAATCTGCAGAAAATTCTCCATGAATGGGCTCTCTTGCTTGCTCCATCCTTTTCTTAGTGATGGGCTTCTCTTCCTCAATGGGAATGTCTCCTTCTATGAAAGCTCCAGCTGAGTAACATAGATGGCAAATAAGATGAGGAAAAGCTAGCCTTGCCCCAGGGGAGGGCTTTTTGGCTATTTTGTAGAGTTCAAGGGAGATAACTTCATGAACTTTTACTTCCTCTCCAATCATGATGCTATGAATCATGATGGCCCGATCCACAGTAACTTCAGATCGGTTGCTAGTGGGGATGATGGAGCGTTGGATGAACTCCAACTATCCTCTAGCCACAGGCTTGAGGTCCAGTCTTCTTAATTGAACCGGCTTGCCTTTGGAGTCAATCTTCCATTGAGCTCCTTCCACACATATGTCCATGAGGACTTGGTCCAACCTTTGATTAAAGTTGACCCTTCTAGTGTAGGGGCGTGCATCTCCTTGCATCATAGGCAAGTTGAACGCCAACCTCACATTTTCCGGACTAAAATCTAAGTATTTCCCCCGAACCATTGTAATATAACTCTTTGGGTCCGGGTTCTTACTTTGATCATGGTTCCTAGTGATCCATGTATTGGCATAGAACTCTTGAACCATTAGGATGCCGACTTGTTGGATGGGTTTTGTTAGAACTTCCCAACCTCTTCCTTGGATTTCATGTCGGATCTCTGGATACTCATTCTTCTTGAGCTTGAAAGAGACCTCAGGGATCACCTTCTTCTTGGTCACAACATCATAGAAGTGGTCTTGATGAGCTTTGGAGATGAATCTTTCCATCTCCCATGACTCGGAGGTGGAAGCTTTTGTCTTCCCTTTCCCTTTTCTAGAGGATTCTCCGGTCTTAGGTGCCATCAATGGTAATGGAAAAACAAAAAGCTTATGCTTTTACCACACCAAACTTAGAATTTTTTCTCGCCCTCGAGCAAGAAAAGAAAGAATAGATGAAGAAGAAGAAGAAACGGAGGAGAGGGAGAGAGAGATGTGTTTCGGCCATTAGGGTGGGTTTGGGTGGGGAATTGATTTTGAATTTTGAAGGTAGGTGGTGTTTATGAGGTAGGTTTATGGGGAAGAGTGGGTGGATGTGAGTGGTGAAGTGGTGATAGGGAAGAGAGATTGAGGTGATTGGTGAAGAGTTTTGAGGAAGAGTGTTTATGGGATTGTGTGAAAGAGGGGTGAGAAGAAGTGAGTGGAGGTAGGTGGGGATCCTGTGGGGTCCACAGATCCTGAGGTGTTCAAGGATTTACAACCTTGCACCAAATTGGGCATGCAAAATGCCCTTGCACACAACTCTGGGCGTTCAGCGCCAGATTGGTGCTTGTTCTGGGTGTTGAACGCCCATTTGTTGCCCATTTCTGGCGTTGAACGCCAGAATCATGCTTGTTCTGGGCGTTCAGCGCCAGCTCTTCTCCAGGGTGCAATTCTAGCGTTGAACGCCAGCCAGATGCTTCTTACTGGCGTTTAAACGCCAGTGAGATCCTCCTTCAGGGTGTGATTTTTCTTCTGCTATTTTTGATTCCGTTTTCACTTTTTATATTTATTTTGTGACTCCACATGATCATGAACCTAATAAAACATGAAAGACCAAGAAGAATAAAATTAGATAAAAATTGGGTTGCCTCCCAACAAGCGCTTCTTTAATGTCAATAGCTTGACAGTGGGCTCTCATGGAGCCTCACAGATGTTCAGAGCATTGTTGAGACTCCCCAACACCAAACTTAGAGTTTGGATATGGGAGTTCAACACCAAACTTAGAGTCTGGTTGTGGCCTCCCAACACCAAACTTAAAGTTTGACTGTGGGGGCTCTGGTTGACTCTGCAGTGAGAGAAGCTTTTTATGCTTCCTCTCCATTGGTACAGAGAGAGATCCTTGGGTTTTAAACACAAGGTTGTCCTCATTTAATTGAAGGATCAATTCTCCTCTGTCCACATCAATCACAGCTCTTTCTGTAGCTAGGAAGGGTCTTCCAAGGATGATGAAGTCATCCTCATCCTTCCCAGTATCTAGGACTATGAAATCAGCAGGGATGTAAAGGCCTTCAACCTTTACTAACACGTCCTCTACTTGTCCATAAGCCTGTTTTCTTGAATTGTCTGCCATCTCTAATGAGACTTTAATAGCTTGCACCTCATAGATTCCCAGTTTCTCTATTACAGAGAGGGGCATGAGGTTTATCCCTGAACCAAGGTCACACAGAGCCTTTTCAAAGATCATGTTGCCTATGGTACAAGGTATTACGAACTTTCCAGGATCCTGTTTCTTCTGAGGTAATGTCAGTTGATCCAGATCACTTAGTTCATTGGTGAACAAGGGAGGTTCATCTTCCCAAGTCTCAATACCAAATAATTTGGCATTCAGCTTCAGGATTGCACCAAGGTACTTGGTGACTTGCTTCTTAGTAACATCCTCATTTTCTTCAGAAGAGGAATACTCATCAGAGCTCATGAATGGCATAAGGAGGTTTAATGGAATCTCTATGGTCTCTAGATGAGCCTCAGATTCCTTTGGTTCCTCAGAGGGAAGCTCTTTATTGATCACTGGACGTCCCAGGAGGTCTTCCTCCTTGGGATTTACGTCCTCTCCTTCCCTTATAGGTTCGGCCATGGTGATTATGTCAATGGCCTTGCACTCTCCTTTTGGATTTTCTTCTGTATTGCTTGGGAGAGTACTAGGTGGGATTTCAGTGATCCTTTTACTCAGCTGGCCCACTTGTGCCTCTAAATTTCTAATGGAGGACCTTGTTTCATTCATGAAACTCACAGTGGCCTTAGATAGATCAGAGACTAAGTTTGCTAAATTAGAGGTATTTTGTTCAGAGTTCTCTGCCTGTGGTTAAGTGGATGATGGAAAAGGTTTACTATTGTTAAACCTATTTCTTCCACCCTTATTAAAGCCTTGTTGAGGCTTTTGATCCTTCCATGAGAGATTTGGGTGATTTCTCCATGATGAGTTATAGGTGTTTCTATAAGGTTCACCCATATAGTTTACCTCTGCTATTGCAGGGTTTTTCAGGATCATAAGCTTCTTCTTCAGAAGATTCTTCTTGAGTACTGTTGGATGCAGCTTGCATTCCATTCAGACTCTGAGAAATCATACTGACTTGCTGAGTCTATTTTGTTCTGAGCCAATATGGCATTCAGAGTATCAATTTCAAGAACTCCCTTCTTCATAGGCCTCCCATTACTCACAGGATTCCTCTCAGAAGTGTACATGAACTGGTTATTAGCAACCATGTCAATGAGTTCTTGAGCTTCTGCAGGCATTTTCTTTAAGGGAATGGATCCACCTGCAGAAGTATCCAATGACATCTTAGCCAATTCAGATAGACCATCATAGAATATATCCAGGATGGTCCATTCTGAAAGCATGTCATAAGGACACTTTTTGGTCAATTGCTTGTATCTTTCCCAAGCTTCATAGAGGGATTCACCTTCTTTCTGCTTGAAGGTTTGAACATCCACTCTAAGCTTGCTTAACTTTTGAGGAGGGAAGAACTTGGCTAAGAAAGCTGTGAACAGCTTGTCCCAAGAGTTCAAGCTATCTCTGGGTTGAGAGTCCAACCACACTCTAGCTCTGTCTCTTATAGCAAAAGGGAAAAGCATGAGCCTGTAGACTTCAGGATCTACTCCATTAGTCTTAACAATATCACATATCTGCAAGAATTTAGTTAAGAACTGAAAAGGATCTTCAGATGGAAGTCCATGAAACTTGCAGTTCTGCTACATCAGAGAAACTAATTGAGGTTTCAGCTCAAAGTTGTTTGCTCCAATGGCAGGAATGGAGATGCTTCTTCCAAGTAAATTGGAATTAGGTGCAGTAAAGTCACCAAGCATTCTCCTTGCATTATTGTTGTTGGGTTTGGCTGCCATCTCCTTTACTTGTTCGAAATTTTCAATAAGGTTGTCTCTGGATTCTTGTAATTTAGCTTCTCTTAGTTTCCTCTTCAGAGTCCTTTCAGGTTCTGGATCAGGTTCAACAAGAATGCCTTTTTCCTTGTTCCTGCTCACAAGAAAGAGAAGAGAACAAGAAAAGAAGAGGAATCCTCTATGTCACAGTAAAGAGGTTCCTTATTGTTAGTAGAAGAAGAAAAGGAATAGGGGTGAAGCAGAATGAAGAATCCAAACACCAGGATAAGGATAGGAGCAGTGATGTGAGATGAAGAGAAGCGTTAGTAGATGAATAAATAATTAGAAGGAGATGAGGGAGAGGGATTTTCGAAAATTATTTTTGAAAAAGGGTTGGTGATTTTTGAAAATAGTTTTTGAAAAAAAGTTAGTTTTCGAAAATTAAAATAATTAGTTAATCAAAAAGAAATTTTGAAAAAGAGGGAAGATATTTTCGAAAATTAGAGAGAGAGAGAGTTAGTTAGGTAGTTTTGAAAAAGATAAAAAACAAACAAAAAGTGAGTTAGTTAGTTGAAACAAATTTGAAAATCAATTTTGAAAAGATGAGAAGATAAGAAGTTAGAAAAGATATTTTAAAATCAAATTTTTGAAAAAGATAAGATAAGAAGATATTTTTGAAAAGATATGATTGAAATTGGTTTTGAAAAAGATTTGATTTTTAAAATCACAATTAATGACTTGATTTATAAGAAATCACAAGATATGATTCTAGAACTTAAAGTTTGAATCTTTCTTAACAAGTAAGTAACAAACTTGAAATTCTTGAATCAAAACATTAATTGATGATGTTATTTTCGAAAATTATGTGATAAAGATAAGAAAAAGATTTTTGAAAAATATTTTTGAAATTTTCGAAAATAACTAAGAAAATTGAAAAAGATTTGATTTTTGAAATAGATTTTGAAAAAGATAAGATTCTTTTAAATTGAAAATTTGATTTGACTCATAAGAAACAACTAGATTTTAAAAATTTTTTAAAAAGTCAAATATAATTTTCGAATTTTATGAGAGAAAAAAGGAAAGATATTTTTTTGATTTTTGAATTTTTAATGATGAAAGAGAAAAACATGAAAATGAGGCAATGCATGAAGATTTTGGATCAAAACAATGAATGCATGCAAGAATGCTATGAATGTCAAGATGAACACCAAGAACACTTTGAATGTCAAGATGAACATCAAGAACTTATTTTTGAAAATTTTTATATGCAAAGAAAACATGCAAGACACCAAACTTAGAAATCTTTAATGCTTAGGCACTAAGAATTCAAGAATGCATATGAAAAACACCATACAACACAAAACAAGAAAACATCAAGATCAAACAAAAAGACTTACCAAGAACAACTTGAAGATCATGAAGAACACTATGAATGCATGACTTTTTCGAAAAAATGCAAGATGAATATGCAATTGACACCAAACTTGAAATTGACTCAAGACTCAAACAAGAAACACAAAAATATTTTTGATTTTTATGATTTTCTAATTTTTTTTTTGGATTTTCTTTTAATTTTTTCGAAAATCATTTTGAAAAAGAAAAATATGGATTCCAAAATTTTTAATATGAATTCCAGGAATCTTATGCTCTTTAGTCTAAAGCTCCAATCAAAGGGTCAGGCATGGCTTAATAGCCAGCCAAGCTTCAGTATGTAACTCAGACATGACACGCCTGACATTCCCTACCCAGAAGGATTAGACATGGCTTTACAGCCAGCCAGGCTTCAACATGCTTCATGAAACACTAGAATTCATTCTTAAAAATTCTGAAGAAAAATATATTTTTGAAAACATTTTTTTTTTGAAAACAATGGAGAAAATTTTTGAAAGATTTTTGAAAAGTTTTTTGAAAAAAAAACAAAAAGAAAATTACCTAATCTGAGCAACAAGATGAACCGTCAGTTGTCCAAACTCGAACAATCCCTGGCAACGGTGCCAAAAACTTGGTGCACGAAATTGTGATCATCAATGGCGCCATCAACATGGTACGCTCAATTGTAATCTCAACTTTCTATCACAACTTCGCACAACTGACCAGCAAGTGCACTGGGTCCAAGTAATAAACTTTACGCAAGTAAGGGTCGACCTTAATCTATGGAGTATAGAAACTCTACCGTTGAAAATACATAAGTGAAAGGTCCAGGCATGGCCGAATGGCCAGCCCCCAAAACGTGATCACAGGATCAAAAATACAATCCAGGATGTCAAACAATAGTAAAAAGTCCTATTTATACTAAACTAGTTACTAGGGTTTACAGAAGTAAGTAATTGATGTATAAATCCACTTTCGAGGCCCACTTGGTGTGTGCTTGGGCTGGGCTTGAATGTTACATGTGCAGAGGCTCTTTCTGGAGTTGAACGCCAGGTTGTAACGTATTTCTGGCGTTCAACTCTAGTTTGTGACGTGTTTCTGGCGTTTAACTCCAAACAGCAGCGTAGAACTGGCGTTCAACGCCCTTTTACGTCGTCTAAACTCGGCCAAAGTATGGACTATTATACATTGCTGGAAATTCCTGGATGTCTACTTTCCAACGCAATTGGAAGCGCGCCATTTTGAGTTCTGTAGCTCCAGAAAATCCACTTTGAGTGCAGGGAGGTCAGAATCCAACAGCATCAGCAGTCCTTCTTCAACCTCTGAATCTGATTTTTGCTCAAGTCCCTCAATTTCAGCCAGAAAATACCTGAAATCATAGAAAAATACACAAACTCATAGTAAAGTCCAGAAATGTGAATTTAACATAAAAACTAATGAAAACATCCCTAAAAGTAACTAGATTCTACTAAAATCATACTAAAAACAATGCCAAAAAGCGTATAAATTATCCGCTCATCAATGACATACATAATTGATATATGGTTTTTGAGCCAAAGAACACACAACCTGTGAGTTTTTCGCACTTCTCTTCTATGCTTGTAATCTTTACTTTGTTTTAATCTATATGTCCAATATTGAATGTAGATACAGCCATGCATGTGATTGAGACTATCATTTGAATTTTCTCTCACATATCCCAAATAAGCCTACCTCCTACTTCACCTTTGTTAGCCCCCTGAGCCTTTTTACCCCCTCTTGTTCTATAACCACATTACTAGCCTTAAGCAGAAAAACAAATCAAAAATCCCAAGTTGAATCCTTGGTTAGCTTAAGATAGAAATTGTGATACACACTAAGTGTGGGGAAACATGGGAACATCAGTTAATAGGAAATAATTAAATTAGTGAAATAATCAAAAATTTGGGAGCATGCTCATGTGAAACAAATTTAAATTAAAATACCATGTGCATTGATATATGTTATGTTTATGTTTCAAAAAAAAATCCTTTTTATGATATAAATAGATAAATAAGGGGACAAAATTACCCCAAAAATAAATTTAGTGAAGAAATCAATACACATGAGGTAAGAATCAAAATGAAATTGGTACATGAGTATGTATTAAGAAAGTGGAAAATTGGGAACCCCAACAAAGTTATAAATTTTATAAAGTATGTATATGTTAGGTGAGATCTTAGACTAATTAAGGATTCAACTTATAGCTCACTTAGCCTTATATATATACCCTTACCTTTACCTTGGCCCCATTACAACCTTGAAAAAGACCTCATGATGTTTTTATGTACACATTGTATATTTGTAGATTGGTTAGATGAAGAACAAAGTTTTAGAAAGCAGGGATAGAAAAGAATAGAGTGATTAACCCCAAACACTGAGTGACTAGAGAGTAAACATAAAATCCAGTGAGGGTTCAATAGCTCATCTCCATATATCTCTGTTTAATTGCTAACTGTCTTGCAAGTGTGTGAAATATTTTTACCCAACTCAATTGTGAAAGTGCTTTAACATGATATAGGCTTGGCTATATGATTCCCTAAATTTATGAATCAAATTGACCACATATAAGCTCTATATATATAGGTGGATAATAATTAGAATTGCATGATTTATTTAGGTAGATTTCATTTAGAATAGGTTGCATTTCATAAGATTCCACCATTCTAACTTTACCTTTTCTCTTGGATTTAGCATGAGGACATGCTATTGTTTAAGTGTGGGGAGGTTGATAAACCCATATTTTATGATGTATTTTGGGCTCAATTTAAGTGATTTACTCAATCCTTCACCCACTTATTCATGTAAATTGCATGGTTTTACTTTCCCTTCCTTATTTTATGATATATGTAAAACATGTTTCCTATGCTTTAAAAATATTAACTTTAATTATCCTTTATTACCATTCGATGCTGTGATTTGTGTGTTAAGTATTTTCGGATCCCATAGGGCAGGAATGACTTAAAGGACAGAAAGGAAACAAACAAAAATGGAAGGAAAGCACAAAAATGGAGTTTTGAAGAAATGGCAGCGACGTGTACGTATGGACGACGCGAACGCGTGCCTAGCACGAAATGGAAGCGATGCGTACGCATGGACGACGCGAACGCGCGCCTTGAGCAGAATGCAAATGACGCGAACGCGTGACAAGGAAAACCCCCAGACCACGCGAACGCGTGACAGACGCCATATACAAGAATCTGCAGAAAATGCCCCCAGCGATTTCTGGACCCTTTTTCGGCCCAAATCCAAGTCAGAAACACAGAATATAAGTTAGAGAATGGAGGAATCAAAGGAACAACTTAACAACTTAAGGACAGATACAAAATTTTAGGATTAGATGTAGCTTTTTAGAGAGAGAGGTTCTCTCCTCTCTCTTAGGATTAGGATTTAGGATTTTTATTTATGTTTAAGCTACTTCTCTTCAATTATAGGTTCAATGTTCCTTTAAATCACTTTCTAGTTTTATTTATTCTATTACTTCAACTGTTATTTATCTTTTCAATTTGGCTTATGAACCTTTCCATGTTAGGACTTAAATTTATGTTTAAATGCAATTTGAGGTATTTCAGATTAATGATTATTCTATTATATTTATGATTGCTTTCAATTTAATTTAGATTTATTTTCCCTTTTGGCTTTGGTTAAGTAATTAGTAAAACTTGAGTTATCAAACTCAGCTATTGATTGAAATTGGAGTTGCTGATTGATTTGGATCGCTCTAAAGCTAGTTTCTCCACAAGAGTTGGCTAGGATTTGAGGATCAAATTGATTAGTCCACTTGACTTTCTTTTATTTAGTAAGGGTTAACTAAGTGGGAGCAACAACGATTCTCATCACACCTGATAAGGATAATTAGGATAGAATTTCCAGTTCTTATACCTTGCCAAGAGATTTTTCTTTATAATTATTAATTTATTTTTCTTGCCATTTAAATTACTTGTTTCTTATTTCAAAAACCCAAAAATTCTACCTTTTCCAAAACCAATAATAAATCACACCTCCCTGCAATTCCTTGAGAAGACGACCAGAGGTTTAAATACTTCAATTATAAATTTTATTGGGTTTTGTTACTTGTGACAACCAAACTTTTGTACGAAAGGATTCTCTGTTAGTTTAGAAACTATATCTACAACGCAATTATATATTTTTATAAAAATTTCTTTACCGACATTAAATCCAGTTCGTCACGTGCACAAGGCTATGCGGACGCACAGTTCTCTGTTCCTGGAACGAAAATCTGGCTCTAAGGCACCAAACTTAATACCCAAAACAGGTTTTCAAGTCACAAAACCTCATAAAACTCCCAAAAACACATTATTTCACCCAAAATTATCCAACAAACTTCAAAATAAAACCAACCAACCAAGCAAAATAACCAATTTATTCCTGAAATAAAAGCTAAGAGAGAAAAAGTTAGAATTATATTACTATGGTGTGGTATCTCCCAGCTAGCACTTTGGTTTAAAGTCCTTAAGTTGGACTTGGTGAAGAGATCCTTGTTAGGGTGGCTTGTGTTTCCACTCCTCCTTGAATCTCCAACCAAGTTTGTTCCTGATTTGACCTTCGAAGTCCCAAATGAATTGCATCAAACTCCTAAGAGACTTCAAGATAGCAATTAGGATCCTTAAGTGTTGATCCTTGAAATTAGTGCCCGGATCCCATACTTGAGTTCCTCTATCTCCATTTACATGCTGGTGCACTCCCCAGAATCAATCAAAGACAATAATTGATTCGTTGGTAGCATAGTCCAAACTAACAACGAATTTTAAAGATCAAATATTAAATTCAATACAAATTAAAACGAGAGTGATTTAACCTCGAGTCGTTCTCCCTAGGAATGCAAATGAAATGTTACGCTTTTGGTTATGGAGGCAAAAAGGGGGTTTGAATTTAAGAAATGAAAGATTAAAAGAACTTAAGAAATAAAAGAACTAAGAGATGACCAAAATTGTATGTAATGCAAGCAACAAGGAACAAGATCAAAACTAGTGAAAATGCTATAAATGCAATAAGAAAGCCTTGACTTGGGAATGAGCATCTAAGGAATCCCATCATTGCCATAACCACAACTATGGTAATTACCATGAGTCGATCTCGCTTAGTTAACCCCAACCATCGAGGAGTAAGTCAAGCAAGCATAATTGACCTTAATCTATAAGTCCTAACTAACTTACCAAACTAGTGGATAAAAGGCTAGTGTCAATGGAAACAAGAGTCAACTAACTACCCAAGAATTACCACTAAATGTTGGACATTATGACTCTAGTATCCTAGGAACTCAAACCCCAAGCCAAGGTGTGAAAATCTACTCAAAATCTATAATTGGAATTTTCATAAACACCTTGTATGCATAAAAGTAAAACATGGAAAATTGTAAGGAAAAATAGAAAACTATAACCAACTATCAACAAAACTAAACATAAACAAGCAATCAGACACGAAGGAAGCATTAAACATAAAATTCATTGATCAAAACTTCAAGAAACACAAAATTGCAAGTATGAACAAGTAACTTGAACCAAAAGGAAATGAAAATAAAAGTGCTTTAATTAAAGAGGAAATTTAGAGTACTTACAATTAAAGAGGCAAAATCCAAAATCAAAGCTTACTATAAAATGCTACAATGGAAATTGATAAACCCTAGGAGGGCAATCTACTCTACACTACTCCTACTCCTAATACTAAGAAAAACTTGTAAAAACTCAAACTAAAACCTAATGTAAGCTCGCCCTTTTTTAATATGTGTTGATTCTCCCCTTATCTAGCACTTCAATTCAGCATCTCAGCCTTCCAAAATGGGCCAAAAGCCCCACAAAATTCATGTAGCACATGTTTCATTAATGAAATCACGTGCAGGGACCTGTGCGGATGCACAGGTGGTCGTGCACATGCACACATGGAAATTCTTCTCGTGCACACGCACGCTTACTTGTGTGCACGCACACTTCGCTGTGTGCTTTTCCTTGTTTTTCTTCATGTTTTCTCCCTTGTACATGCTTTCTTCCACTTTTGGCTATCCATTCTTTCCTCCAAGGCCTGAAACCACTCAGCAAACATGTCATGGCATCAAATGGAATAAAAGTAGAATTAAATTGCTCATTTCAAGCACAAAATTGCATATTTTCACATTTAGGTTCAATTTAGGGACAAAACACAAAAGTATGCTATTTTAGTGCATAAGTGTGATTTCATGTGCTAGAATCCATCCAAATTAAGTCAAAATATACCATCAAATATGGACTCATCAGAGTGCACGCACAGAAGTCGCAAAATAGAGGGGTGTATGCGTATGCATAAGCTGGTGCGTACGCACAATATACGAAAAGGGCAGGGATGTTGGTGCATACAGCGTGCGATTGCTCCCACCAAAGGGGTTGCAACAACGCGTGCAGGCACACAAGGGCGTGCGCGCGCACAGAAAATTTCTCTCTTTTTTTTTTAAAGAACGCTTGAGGTAAAGAGTCATGTGTGCGTGCGCACACAGGTTCGTGCACACGCACAGGGACAAAGATAGGGGGAGGTTGTTCACGCGCACAACTCATGCTGACGCTCCCACCAGAGGGGTCGTCAATTGGTGTGCAGACGCACACGTCTTAATATAAAAAGGCCTTGACTGGGGGAATGATTAATTGAAAGATTTTTCCTTGTTGGGATCTCTTAAGTGTAGTATTAAAAAGGTTGTTGTTTTCACTTAGTTAACCCTTACTAAATAAAGGAAAGTCAAGCGATTGAGCTAACTCTTATTAGCAAATCCTAGTTCTCTTCCTTGGGAAGGTCTAGCGTTAGTAAATACAGAACTAGCCAACAACTTCCAGTTTAAACAGCACTTAAGCCTTCCAACTGAAGTGTCTCCTTTTAATCAACCCCCATGTCAAGTATGGAACCTACTCCATTGACATGAATATAACGCTCATAAAAATAATAGAAGAAGACATGATAAATTAAATAAAATAGGGATTCAAAATTGATTTAAAAGTAAAAGTAATCCTTTGCACTAACAATTCATGAAAATAATCCAATTACTGCTTTAAACAAGAATTAAGAATATGAAATAAATAAAAGAGTAAGTAAGGAAACAAACTAGAATAATATCTTCAACAGAGGTAATGACTTCTTTAATATCCAAAAAGCTAAAGTAATAAACTAGGAATGTAAAGAGAACCTAGAGGGAGAGTAATCCTCTCTAAATTCATATCTAAAAACCAAAAACTATCCTAATAAGAATATGTGTAGCTGTCTAAAGTTGTGTATCTAATCTCTGTGTCGAGTCTCTGCATGTTTCCTGGCTTTATTCTATGTTTCTTGGCCGTAAACTGGGTCAAAACACGGCCCGAAATCGCCGCCAGCGTTTTCTGTTAAGATTTCAGATCGCGCAGGTCACGTGTACTCGTCGTCCACGCGTTCGCGTCATTCAGCGATTTTTCTTGTCACGCGATCGCGTTGTCCACACATTCGCGTCATTTGTGCAGACTCCAATCCACGTGTACGCGTCAGGCACGCGCACGCGTCGCTGCAATTTTCTCTATTCCACGCATTCGCGTGAGCCATGCACGCGCGTCGGTGTTCGCTGGTCATCTCTTTAGTTTCTTGTGTTCCTTCCATTTTTGCAAGCTTCCTCTCCATTCTCTAAGCCATTCCTGTCCTATGAAGCCTGAAGCACTTAACACACGGATCACGGCATCGAATGATATAAAGGAGAATTAAAATATACTAATTAAAGATCATTAGGAAGCAAGTTTTGAATCATAAAACAATACTAGGAAGGGATTGTAAAATCATGCAAATCGTATGAATAAGTAAGTAAAGGCTTGATGAAACCACTCAATTAAACACAAGATAAACCATAAAATAGTGGTTTATCAACCTCCCCACACTTAAACATTAGCATGTCCTCATGCTTAGCTTATGGAGATAAAACAAAAGAATAGGGAAAAGTGAGACTCATGCAATACAATGCAATGCAACCTATGTATGTGAATGCAACTATATGATTTTATCTTCTTGGTTAAAAATAAATAACTTCTTTAAGACAAATATAAATCAAATATCACTAATTAAAATTCATACAGTAAAAGCAAGTAAACCTGTAAGAAGACAGCTTATGAAAGCAGGGAACATAGAATTAAGCGTTGAACCCTCATTGATGGTGTATGTGCACTCTAATCACTCAAGTGTATAAGGTAATCACTCTACTCTTCTCTAATCATGCTTTTTAAACCTTGTTCTTCACCTAACCAATCAACAAGTATTTAACGTACCAATGCAAACATCATGAGGTCTTTTCAAGGTTGTAATGGGGCCAAGTTAAAGGTGAGGGTTTATATTTATGGCTAAGTGAGCTATAAATTGAATCCTTGATTATCGTAAGCTCTTACCTAACACACATACTCTGTTTTACATACTCATGCATCAACTTTTCTCTTAACTTGTATGACATGTGCATTGATTTGAACTTAACTTAGCATTGGGGTAATTTTGTCCCCTTATTCATTTATATAATTTCTTATTTATTTGAATATTTTTGGATTTTTTTTTTTGCAGCATAAAAATAACATTACCAATGCACATGGATTTATAATTTTTCTTAGTTTCACACGAGTAGGTTCCCAAATTCCCAATATTTTATTTTGACACATACCCTTATTAACCAATGTTCCCACAGTCTCCCATACTTGATTGACACACAATTCCTATCTTAAGCTAACCAAAGATTCAATTTGGGGTATTACTTGTTTATCTGCTTAAGGTTAGTATGTGGTAAAATATAGAATAAATGGGATTAAAAGGCTCAAAGTGGCTAACAAAGGTAAATGGAAGGGTAGGCTATTTAGGTTAAGTGAGCTAATAAAATAATGGCCTCAATTATATGCATGCATATAACACATTAAATATGGGAAATATAGGATGGAACAAAATATAGATTACAATCATAGAGAAGTAAACACACAAGAATAAAATTTTATGGTTAAATAATGTAACCATGTCATTAGGCTCAAGTCTCACATGTTGTGTGTTCTAGCTTTTAACAATGTTCCAAATACAGCTTCCAAACAAGTTTAACACAAAAGTTTTAATTTAAATCAGTGATATTTTTCAAAAATAGGGTCTTAAAAAGAAACTTATTGATTTTCAACCAATTAGAACATGCATGCAATTACCTATTACTATGCAATTTATCCTATTCTAATAAAAGAAAAATTGAATAAATATCCTATTTTATTGGTGCTAAGAAAAAGAAAATACCTCTGGAAGTCAGGTACTGACCGACCTTCCCACACTTAAAGCTTGGCACTGTCCTCAATGCCATCAATCAGGTACAAAGGTGGGCTGGTAGCAGCATCTCCACAATCGGGACCGTCATGGCTCCCTGTGCTGGTAAATGAAGTGGAGTCCGGGGTGTCTGGGTCTTCTTTAGGTGGGTGGTTACCAACAATCAGCTCTTTGAGGTATGTAAATCTGCGCTTGTTAGGGTTCTCTATTTGGTTTCCTTTCTGGTCAAGCCGGTCTAGCCTCTCAAGTATCTGATGGAGCAGTTGGTTTGTTGAAGGTGCTTGTGATATGGTAGGAGAAGGAATGTCTTCTGCTGGGTCTGTGCTCCGGTTGATAGTCGCTCCTGGAGGTCTGATATACTTCTTGTTAGGGATGTATTGATCATCTCGTGAAATCATGGTCTTGGTGTCCCCAGCTCGGTAGGAGACTCTGGCTGCTGAGACTAGATCTGAAACTAAGACGGGAAAAGGTAGATTGCCCGCAATCTGTATGTGTCCCATAGCATGCCAAATGTGTCTTCGTAAATTGAGGTGCTGGTCTGTAAGGATACACCAAAGTAGAACAGCCATGTCTACAGTGAAGGAGGACTCGTGAATGCTCAGAAAGACGTAATGGGACATGATCTGTGCCCATACTCGAGCCTCCACAGTGAGTGCTGAAGCCAATATGCTCTTAGGTCGAGATCTATGGTATCCATAAGTCCATCTACTGCTAGGTTGTGCTATAACTCTGAGAACTGCGTCCCAGTCAAATTGATATGTCTGGCATTTGAAGGAGGCTTCTTGGAATGCGTTCAATCCTTCTGGAGCAGGAGGAAGATTTAAAGCTCGCTGAATGGCCTCTTCTGTTATGGAAACTTGCTTCTAACGGACATAGACAGACTGCATGGTTGGCATGTGAAAATTGGAGTAGAATTCAACTACCCATGAAAGGTTAACTTGTCGTGGCTGTCTCCGTAAGAATCCCCAATTTCTTCATTCAATTCGCGGCTCAACAAATTCAACAATGTTGGTCAGGAGGATGAGTAAATACTCATTGTTATAGTTTCTCTCAGCCAGGATAGGGAACATCTGCTCACAATAGCGGTTAGGGAACCGCGCAGTGTCCTTTGCTGGAAAAGCTTTTTCTTTTTCATCGACCTTGAAAATCCGCTTGATTCTTTTGTTGAGGGCTTTACGGCTGTTGAAGATGGCTCTGTGGCTATTGTTCTTTTAGTTTCTTTTCCTTGTTGGTGATTTGGGAGTAGCTTTCTCTTTACCCTTCTTGGTGGCCATCCTGAAAAGGGAAAAAGTAAGTAACTTTAAAACTTAAGGGTTAGAGCAAGGAAGGGGATGGTATAAGTGATAACCAATGCACGGTAAAGAAGGATGTCATTAACACATGGTCATGACTACATGTGAAAAGGTCATCAATGGAAATATAGCAAGTGCATTTGATGGCAATTTAATGCAAGATGTTTATTGGCATGCAAGCAAAGGCATGAGTAGCACAGATCAAGTATTAAATGTCCAAGTTAGATTATCAACTCTTTCAAACTAACAATCTATTATTATATTGAAATAATAAAATATAAAAGGGGTTTTATAAAAAACAAGCATTAGAGTAGTAGAATAGAGTAATAAAAAATAATGCACAATGCCATACGGGCTTTTTCACAAACACTTAGCAAGCATGGTGAATATGTTATTGAAAGTATTGAATTAAACATGCAAGCAACCCTTGAAGAAGTAATATAAATTGTCAAATAATTCCACAATAATCCACAAGCAAAATATAGAAGAAAATAATTACCCAATTAAATTTCTAACACCAATTAAAGGAATAAAAAGAAAAAATAAAGAAAAATAAAATATAGATAATGGAAGTAAAAAGAAAAACAAAAAGAAAACATAAATAAAAATAATAAAGGAAAAGTAAAAAGTAAAGAAAGAAAGAAAAGAACCTTGATAATGGATGTGAAAAATAAGGGAGGAGAAAGTAAAAAGTGAGAAACAATAAAGAAGAGAGAAGGAAGAAGAAAGAAATAAGAAACGAAAGAAAAGATTTTGATTTAGGAAAGAAAAAATAAGATATTAAGCGTTGATCTGGATAAGCTGTGCGTCGCTTTGTGACACGGACGCGTGGGTCACGCGATCGCATGGTGTGTGATAAGTTCAGGTGACGCGGACGCGTAGGTCACGTGGTCGTGTGACCTGATTTGTGTTATTGGCGCGAGAGCAGCCTCGCGTACGCACAACTCTCTGGTTCATACTCTCATTGCCAAATATTTGAGTGACGCGTTCGCGTGGTTGACGCGATCGCGTGAATGGCCACTTTTTGAAGAATGTCGCGGACGCATGGGGTACGCGTTCGCGTGGTAGGGCTTGTGCTTCTAGCATCATTCCAGCCCCACTCCATCATAACTCTCTGCCGTATACCTCTTTACGTTGTTTTTGCAAGGCGCGCGGTCGCGTGGGAGACGCGGACGCGTGGGGGGGGCTTATTTCTCAAACGAGGC
>NC_029794.2:75798628-75806817 GCF_000816755.2 Arachis ipaensis | reverse complement strand
GGGTACGCACAACTCTCTGTTTCATACTCTCATTGCCAAAATTTAGGGTGACGCATGCGCGTGGGTGACGCGATCGCGTGGATGGCATATTTTGAAAAACGACGCGGCCGCGTAGAGTACGCGATCGCGTGATAGGGGTTGTGCTTCCAGCATCATTCCAGCCCCACTCCATCACAACTTGCTGCCATACACCTTTTTACGTCGATTTTTAGGGGCACGCATTCACGTGGGTGACACGGACGCGTAGGGAGGCTAATTTTCAAAATGACGCGGACGCGTCAGCGACGTAGGCATGTAGGCATATTTGTGCCTAAGGCACGCCTCTAGCCACGCTTTCGCATGACTCTCTGCTTCTTTTCTCCTTGTTTAGAAAGCACCTATGACGCAGACGCGTCAGCGACGCTAGCGCGTCGCGTGCCTTTTTTTCTTTTTTTTTATATGCAGTATGTAAATGCAAATGCAGGCTATATGCAGAGATTATGAGAAGAGTCGTTAACAAAAATTAAAAATAGAATAAAGTAAAATAAAACGAAGACTGAAACTGAACGATCATACCATGGTGGGTTGTCTCCCACCTAGCACTTTGCTTTTACGTCCTTAAGTTGGATGTTCTTCAAACTCATTCTACTACTGTTGGTGGGTCTTCCAAGAGGAAGACCTCTAGTTCTTTGTGATCGTTAATCTTTTCTCCATGATAAAGCTTTAGGCGATGTCCATTGACCTTCATGAATTTAGAACTAGAAGGATGACACAGGTGAAAAACTCCTTATGGCTCTGCCTTTTCTACTCTGTAGGGACCTTCCCATCTTGATCTCAATTTACCTGGCATAAGCCTCAGTCTGGAGTTATAAAGAAGAACTAACTCCCCATGGTATGAATTCTCTCTTTTTTATGTGTTTGTTATGGATAGCCTTCATCTTTTCCTTGTATCGCCTGGAATTATCATATGCTTCTAGACGAAGATTCTCTAATTCTACTAGTTGCAGCTTTCTTTCAGCACCAGATTCTTCAAAATTCATATTGCATTCCCTTACAGCCCAGAATGCCTTGTGTTCCACCTCTACTGGAAGGTGGCAAGTCTTTCCGTACACTAAGCGGAAGGGGCTCATCCCGATAGGTGTTTTGTATGCTGTTCTATATGCATCTTATAGCCTTGCACTCCAGTCTTTCCTATGGGGCTTTACTATTTTCTCCAGAATACGTTTAATCTCCTTGTTAGACACTTCTGCTTGTTCATTGGTTTGAGGATGATAAGCTGTTGCTATTTTGTGAACAATTCCATGCTTCTTCAGTAATCCTGTTAGTCTCCTGTTCAAAAATGAGTGCCTTGATCGCTCATGATTGCTCGTGGTGATCCAAAGCGACATATAATATGATTTCTAACAAAGAAAACAATAGTGTTAGCATCGTCAGTACGGGTAGGAATTGCTTCCACCCATTTAGAAACGTAATCTACAGCTAACAGTATATAAAGGTGACCATTAGAGTTTGGAAATGGACCCATGAAGTCAATGCCCCAAACATAAAAAATTTCACAGAAAAGCATAATCTGTTGAGGCATCTCATTCCTCTTGGATATATTACCAAATCTTTGGCATGGGGAATAAGATTTACAAAATTCAGCAGCATCTTTAAAAAGAGTAGGCCACCAGAATCCACAGTCTAAGATTTTTCTAGCTGTTCTTTGAGGGCCAAAATGTCCTCCACTCTCAGAAGAGTGGCATGCCTCTAAAATGGATTGGAATTTTGATTGAGGTACACACCTCCTAATTACCTGGTCAGCACCACACCTCCATAAATATCGGTCATCCCATATATAATATTTAAACTCGCTTTTCAGCTTGTCCTTTTGATGTTTATTAAAATTGGGAGGGAAAGTATGGCTAACTAGATAACTAGCTACAGGTGCATACTAAAGAACTACTTCTGATACTGCTTGCAAACTATCAAATGGGAAAATATCATTGATAGGAGTGGAGTCATCCTTAATATGCTCAAGCCGACTTAAGTGGTCTGCCACTAAATTCTGGTTACCACTCCTATCCTTAACTTCTAAATCAAATTCTTGTAGCAACAGTATCCATCGTATTAGCCTTGGTTTGGACTCTTTTTTAGCTAATAAATATTTTAGAGATGCATGGTCTGAGTACACTACTACCTTAGTACCAAGTAAATAGGCTCAGAATTTATCCAGAGCAAAAACAATAGCAAGAAGCTCTTTTTCAGTAGTAGTGTAATTAGACTGAGCAGCATCTAAGGTTTTAGATGCATAAGCAATTATGAAAGGATCCTTACCTTCGCGCTGAGCCAGTGCCGCTCCTACTGCATGGTTGGAGGCATCACACATAATTTCAAATTTCTGGCTCCAGTTTGGTCCTCTCACAATTGGAGCTTGAGTCAGGACGATCTTTAGCTTATCAAATGCTTTCATGCAATCTTCACTGAATTCAAACTCAATATCTTTCTGTAGCAGTCTAGATAAGGGTAATGCTACCTTACTGAAGTTCTTAATGAATCTCCGGTAAAAACCTGCATGGCCAAGGAACGAACGGACTTCCCTCAAGGAGGAGGGGTAAGGTAAACTATAAATGACATCTACCTTTGCTAGATCTACTGAAATACCTGTTTTAGAGACAACATGTCCTAGAACAATCCCTTGTTTTACCATAAAGTAACATTTTTCAAAATTCAATACAAGGTTTGAACTAACACATCTGTCTAATACTTTAGCTAGAATATCCAAGCAAAGGTCAAACGAATCACCATATATGCTAAAATCATCCATAAAAACTTCCATACAGTTCTCAATAAGATCTGAAAAGATACTCATCATGCATCTTTGGAAAGTAGCAGGTGCATTACATAAGCCAAAAGGCATTCGTTTATAAGCATACGTTCCAAAGGGACATGTAAAAGTGGTCTTCTCCTGATCCTCAGGAGCTATATGAATTTGAAAGTAACCTGTATAACCATCTAAAAAGCAATAATGGGATTTACCTGCCAGGCGATCGAGCATCTGATCAATAAATGGCAAGGGGTAATGATCCTTCCGGGTAGCTTGGTTGAGACTCCTATAGTCAATGCAAACCCTCCATGAATTCTGCACTCTAGTTGTCAGGAGCTCTCCATGCTCATTCTTTATTGTTGTGACTCCAGACTTCTTGGGCACCACTTTTACTGGACTGACCCATTCACTGTCTGAGATGGGGTAAATAATATCTGCTTCAAGTAGTCTGGTTACTTCTTTCTTGACAACTTCTAAGATGGTGGGATTCAATCTTCTTTGGGGTTGACGGATGGATTTTGATTCCTCTTCTAAATATATTCTGTGCTCATAAACTTGAGGACTGATGGCTACTATATCCGCCAAGCTCCATCCAATTGCTTTCTTGTGTTTTCTCAATACACTAAGCAGTCGTTCTTCCTATTGAGAAGTGAGTTCCCTTGCAATGATGACTGGGAACTTCTGGTTATCCCAAGGTAAGCATACTTGAGGTGTGGAGGGAGGGGCTTCAATTCCAATTTCTGCTCATGGTTAGGTTCTGGATCATCCGGGGCTGGTGGTAATGGTAAGGTGTCTTCATTATGGTCAGAGGGTGTCCCCACACTTGGACCTTGCTCCATATGCTTCTCTTCTAATTCTTCTTGGTGAACTTTAGCTATAGTTTCATCAATAATGTCGCACTAGAAGATAGAATGATCTTTCGGAGGGTGCTTCATAGCTTCATTTAAACTGAAACTCACTGTTCTACCATCTATCTCAAAGGAGTAAGTTCCTAAGAATATGTCCAGCTTGAACTTTGAGGTCTTCAGGAATGGTCTTCCAAGCAGGATTGATGACGGTTGAACGATCGGATTTCTGTTAGTAAATAATTTTTATAAAAATAATCACATTGTAGATATAGTTTCTAAACCAACAAAAATCCTTTCGTACAAAAATTTTGGTTGTCACAAGTAACAAAACCCAATAAAATTTAAAACCAAAGTATTCAAAACTCGGGTTGTCTCTCAAGGAATTACAGGGAGGTGTATTTATTATTGGTTATGGATTTTTCTGAGAAGATTTTGAGTTTGAGAACAGAAAAATAAATAATTGTAATTTAAAGTGGTGGAAATTAAAAAGAGAATTTATATAATTAATTAAAATGCCTTGACCGGGGGTGTGATTAATTGGAAGTTCTATCCTTGTTGGAATCTTCTCAAGTGTAGTGTAAAGAGGTTGTTGTTTTCACTTAGTTAACCCTTACTGAGTAAAGGAAAGTTAAGTGATTGAACTGAATCTTATCCACAAATCTTAGTCCTTTCCCTTGGGAAGGTCTAGCGTTAGTAGATACAGAATTAGCCAACAATGTCCAATTTAACGAAGTACTTGAGCATTCCAATTCAAGTGTCTCCTCTTAATCAACCCCCATGTCAAGTGAAAAATCTACTCCATTGACATGGATGCCAATTTCACATAATAAATGACTAAATAAATACTTGAAAATAATCAAACAAATAATGAGGTAAATAGAAAAATACTCTTTTCATTAATAATGTCATAAAAGCTTTCCAATTGTAACTCTGAATAAGGATTAAAGATATAAAAGAGTAGAAATGATAATTGAAATAAAATTGGAAGCAATTAAATAAACAATAAAATTTAAATGGAAAAATACTATGGAATAAATGAAAATATAGGAATCCTAATTTAAAGGAACCTTGAACCTGGAATCTGAGAAGAAGTTGAAATCCTAATCCTAAAACCTAAGAGAGAGGAGAGAGCCTCTCTCTCTAAAAACTACATCTAAAACCTAAAATTATGTATATTCAATGTTCCATGAATGAATGGATGCATTCCCCCACTTTATAGCCTCTAATATGTGTTTTCTGGGCCGAAAACTAGGCCAGAAACAGTCCAGAAATCGCTGATTGCGAATTCCATCAGGCTAATTTTTGTCACTACGATGCGTTCACGTGGAGCACATGTTCGCATCACCTAGCTGTAAGTCCACTATAGCAAATTATATATTATTTCGAAGCCCCAGATGTAAGCTTTCCAACGCAACTAGAACCGCATCATTTGGACCCTTGTAGCTCAAGTTATGATCGATTTAGTGCGAGAGGGTCAGGCTGGATAGCTTTAGCAGTTCCTTCAGTTTCTTGTATTCCTTCCACTTTTGCATGCTTTCTTTCCATCCTCTAAGCCATTCCTGCCCTATAATCTCTGAAAACACTTAACACACATATCAAGGCATCGAATGGTAAAAAGAGAGGATTTAAACATAGCAAATTTAAAGCCTAAAGAAGCATGTTTTCAATCATAGCACAAAATCTGGAAGGAAAAAGTAAAACCATGCAAATAGTATGAATAAGTGGGTAAAGAGTTGATAAAAACCACTCAATTGAACACAAGATAAACCATGAAATAGTGGTTTATCAACCTCCCCACACTTAAACATTAGCATGTCCTCATGCTAAGCTCAAGAGAAGCTATAAAGGATGAATGGGGAAAGGTAGAATGTATGAAATGCAACCTATCTATTTGAATGCAACTACATGCAAAATGTTTCTACCTACATGGTGAAAAGTAAACAAATCTTTCAAGAAGAAATATGAATTGGATCTCACTAATTCAAATCATAAAATAAGGTACAAGTAAACTTGCAGAAGAAAATAGCTCATGAAAGCCGGGAACAAAGAATCGAGCATCGAACCCTCACTGGAAGTGTATGCACTCTAATCGCTCAGGTGTTTAAGGTTCGACTCTCTCAATTCTCTACTAACCTTGCTTTCTAAGGCTTGCTCTTCATCTAACAATCAACAAAAATTTAATGCACAAATACACATATCAAGAGGTCTTTTAAGGGTTGTAATCGGGTTAGGGTCAAGGTAGGATTGTATTTGGCCAAGTAGACTAAAGTCTGAATCCTTAATTAACCTAAACTTTTCCCACCTAACTTAAGACAATCCATGTAATCAAAGTACAAAACCTAACTATCCATTAACCATGTTTTCCACATATTCATGCATCCTAATTTCGAGTACAGTACATATGCATTGCTTTCACCATTTACTTTGGGGCATTTTGTCCTCTTTTACTTATTTTCTCTTTTTCTTTTTTTTCTATTTTTTTTTCTTTTTAATTTTTTTATTTTTTTCTAATTTTCTCAATGCATATGATTAAATTATTGAATGCATGAATATGTCCTAAACATTTTTTTCACATTTTCATAAAGAAGTTTAACATACTTAATTTCAAAAACCAAACGTTTCCAAACCCACTTTTCCCACACTTAATTTATGAGCACTCTCACTAGTCTATGCTAACCAAGGATTCAAATTAAGGACATTATTGTTTTTCACTTAGAGTTAATGATGTGCTAAAGTAAAGAACAAAGGGGTAAAATATGCTCAAATTGGTTTGCAAAGGATAATGAAAGGTAAGGCCATATGGGTATGTAAGCTTAGTGAAACAAAGGCCTCAATCATATAAGTGCATACATACATCAAACAATGGAAATATAGAATTAAGCAAGACAAAGATCACAATTTTAGAGAGAAAAACACACACCAAAAATAAAATATTGGTTGGTAAAATGCAACCAATCAAATAGGCTCAAAATCTCACAGGTTTTGTGTGTTCTAGCTCTAAACCATGTTCCAAATTAATATTTCTTTAAACAAGTTTTAATAAAAATTTTTAATTCAAATTAGTGAAATGTTATAAAAATTTTCTTGAAAAAGAAAATATTACTTTAACCAAGTGATAAAATATGCATAAAATCAAACAAATATGCAATCAAACATGCAAATGCAACAATGAACTAATAAAGTAAAATATTGGTGTTGAGTCAGGAAATAACTAACCCATGGAGATCGGTATCGACCTCCCCACACTTAAAGATTGCACCGTCCTCGGTGCATGCTAAGATCTGCAACAACTGATGCTTTTTCTCTAGAGATTGTGCCGATGGACTTGTCTGTTGCTCCATATAGAAATTTCTCCCTTTTTTCCTTCTTCGGTGGCCAGCCTGAAAGAAGAGAAAAAAGAGGAATAGGAACCCAAAAATAATGATAGAAAACAAATAAAATATGAGTGGGTAATGCCAAATAATAAGGGTCTCAATTACATGGTAGCTACAACATGCAAAAGAGAAAACAGTAGGAGCAAACGGCATATCAATAGTGCAAAAATTACAACAAAGGGAAAGAGTGTGGGTAATGAGAGACAGTGTACGTTCATGTCAATGCAAAAAGGGATACAGGTATCATAAAAGATTGGCATTGACAGATAATATTACGCAATCAGAATAAAACAAGTCATGAAGCACCAGAGTAATGTAAGAAAAGATGCAACAGTTGAATAAGAACGTTTAACACCAATGGTAAAATAAGAGATTTAGAAAAGAAGATAAAAATATGTATAAAATTAAAATACAGTGAATGAAAGTATGCAAATGCAATAGAAAAAATAGAATGAAAGAGAATAATGATGAGAAGTAATGAAGAAGAAGAAAGTAAGAAAGAAATTGGGATTTAGGAAAGAAAAGATAAGAAAAGTGGTTAGCGCAGGGATCTGGTGAGGAAGTGTTGTCGACGCGCACGTGTGCTCCACGCGTATGTGTGAATCGCATAATTGGAAAGGCGACGCGTAAGCGTCGGTCACGCGTACGCATGACCGTATTTGTGCTACTAGAGCAAGGGCAAAGTGGCACTCGCATAACTCTCTATTTGTCTTGGGGTGTGTGCCAAAATAACATATGACGCGTGCGCGTCATTGACGCGTACGCATGAGTGGTTAAAATTTGAAAATGGCGCGCACGCATCAGGGACGCGTACGCGTGGGTAAATTTATGCCTTGGGCACAGTGCCAGCGCCAAGCCATCCCAATTTTCAGCCAATACACCCTTTTACGTCGATTTTTCAAGGTCACGCGTGCGCATGGGTGACGTGCATGCGTGGAAGGCTGGTTTCACAAATGACGCAGACGCGTTCGCGTGGACGCGTTGGTGCCTAAGGCACGCCTCCAGCCATATTCCCGCGTGACTTTCTTTTCAATTCCCTTTTTTCGCTCATGAACCTATGACGCAAGCGCGTCAGCGACGCTTGCGCGTCGTGTGCTATTTTTTTTATTATGCAGAATGCAAAATGCAGAATGCAGATGACTATGCAGAAATTATGAATGAACACGAATAAAAATAAAATAA
>NC_029794.2:75789780-75798305 GCF_000816755.2 Arachis ipaensis | reverse complement strand
AAAGAGTGTGGGTAATGAGAGACAGTGTACGTTCATGTCAATGCAAAAAGGGATACAGGTATCATAAAAGATTGGCATTGACAGATAATATTACGCAATCAGAATAAAACAAGTCATGAAGCACCAGAGTAATGTAAGAAAAGATGCAACAGTTGAATAAGAACGTTTAACACCAATGGTAAAATAAGAGATTTAGAAAAGAAGATAAAAATATGTATAAAATTAAAATACAGTGAATGAAAGTATGCAAATGCAATAGAAAAAATAGAATGAAAGAGAATAATGATGAGAAGTAATGAAGAAGAAGAAAGTAAGAAAGAAATTGGGATTTAGGAAAGAAAAGATAAGAAAAGTGGTTAGCGCAGGGATCTGGTGAGGAAGTGTTGTCGACGCGCACGTGTGCTCCACGCGTATGTGTGAATCGCATAATTGGAAAGGCGACGCGTAAGCGTCGGTCACGCGTACGCATGACCGTATTTGTGCTACTAGAGCAAGGGCAAAGTGGCACTCGCATAACTCTCTATTTGTCTTGGGGTGTGTGCCAAAATAACATATGACGCGTGCGCGTCATTGACGCGTACGCATGAGTGGTTAAAATTTGAAAATGGCGCGCACGCATCAGGGACGCGTACGCGTGGGTAAATTTATGCCTTGGGCACAGTGCCAGCGCCAAGCCATCCCAATTTTCAGCCAATACACCCTTTTACGTCGATTTTTCAAGGTCACGCGTGCGCATGGGTGACGTGCATGCGTGGAAGGCTGGTTTCACAAATGACGCAGACGCGTTCGCGTGGACGCGTTGGTGCCTAAGGCACGCCTCCAGCCATATTCCCGCGTGACTTTCTTTTCAATTCCCTTTTTTCGCTCATGAACCTATGACGCAAGCGCGTCAGCGACGCTTGCGCGTCGTGTGCTATTTTTTTTATTATGCAGAATGCAAAATGCAGAATGCAGATGACTATGCAGAAATTATGAATGAACACGAATAAAAATAAAATAAAATAAAACTAAGAACAAAAAGGAAAGAATATACCATGGTGGGTTGTCTTCCACCTAGCACTTTTAGTTAAAGTCCTTAAGTTGGACATTTGGCGAGCTTCTTGTCATGGAGGCTTGTGCTTGAACTCATCCTGAAACTGCCACCAATGCTTGGACTTCCAATAATCTTCATCATTCTCAAGTGAATTTGCCAAGCCTTGAGGGAGTTCTTCATAAGCTTTGAGCTCCCAAAGTGGATCCCCGTGTATGCCCGGATCCTAAATTTTGTTTCTGCACCCGTCTTCAAGTGGAACATGATGATTCCATCCGGGTGGTAAGCAATCTGAATTCTCACTACGGCATCCAAACAGCTTCCTAGACCCATTCATTCGAGCTTTACACTAACCTTTGCAATTAGATTTTGAGCTCCCAACCACAATGAGCCTAGGATTGTGTTGCCAACCACTAACCATCTCCCTCTTACTCTTAAAGCCATAGAGAGCTCTAAGCTGGCCATCTGTCTCAAGTAACCCATATTCAAGCGGGAAGGTAAAGGTTAAGGATAAGTATTTTACCCACTTGAATTTTGTATTGGATGGTAATGGCTTTGGGGGAGAGGTCTCCAACAACTTTGGCAAGGTGATTTCAAGCTCCATTCCCTTGTGCTCTTCCTTGATAACTTCCACCTCTTTGCAAGCTTCTTCAATTCCAACTTCTTCCTCTTGGTAGCTTTCTTCCAAATCAAACTCTTCTTTATGGCTTACCAAGGGCATGGGAGGTTGTGCTTTCTCTTCTTTAATCTCCATCTCTTGATCAACCTCTACAATGTCTTCAACCATGATATGCCTTGGAGGTTGTACACCTTCCTCAACATCAACATCAAACATCTTGGAAAGAGGCTCTATGACTGGACTTTCCCATGGAGGTTCAGCATCTCCTAAGTCTGCAACCACTTCTTCCTCTTCAATAATTACTGCTTTGTCCAGTTGTTTTAGTATAAAATCGTACTCCTTCTTGATGATTTCCTTTCCATGATAACTCCCTTCAACTACTCCTTCATTTGCAAGGGTCTCTCCTATCTCCACATTTTGGGCTTCCTTTTGCTCTAAGACAAAATCAGACTCCTCCTTGATGTCTTCCTTCACTAATTCTTCCACCGCTTCTTCAACTTCAAAGGTCTCTACTACCTCCACCTGTAGGGCCTCCTCTAGCTTCTTATGAAGTATGAATTTGCGAAGACGATCCCTTTTCTCTTGTTCCTTGTCAATAGCGTAGCTGGGATCATCTTGCTCTTGGATTGATGCATGTGAGTGCTCTTCCATGGAGGGTGGTGATGGGTTGGGAAGATTATTATGTGGTTGAAAAGAAAGCGCACTAAAGCTTGAGGGTTGAATATTAGAGGTAGAGGGTTGGTCCATGCGAGATATAAGTGCTTGAAGAGTAGAGGTGAGACTAGTGATAGAGGCAAGTGTGGTATGAAGCTCTGTTTGTCCTTGGTGAATAACACCAATGGTGTTGTCATCCAGTGGAGGTTGGGGTGGATATGGGTTAGGGTCATATGGAGGTGAATGGTGTAAAAGGGCCTGTGAGTATGGTGGTTCAAAGGTGTGTTGGGGAGGTGGTTCATAAGCATATGATGGGACTTGTTGGTAACTACAAGGGGGTCCACCATATCTATCATCTTGGTATGCACCTCGGAATGGCTCTTGACCATAGTAATTTGGTGGAGGATGGTTGTCACGAAGAGCTCCACCATAACTATTGTCTTGGTATGCATCACAGAATGGTTGTTGGTGATAGCACATTGGTTGCCAAGAGGGTTGATCAAATCCTTGTGGCTCCTCCCATCTTTGATTCTTCCAACCTTGATGCCTATTTTCATTATAGTTTCCATTCTTTACAACAACATTGGAACCAAACTTGAAAGCAGAGGGGTGAGAATTCATAGTAGCTAATAAAAATTAAAAACAAAAACAAATAAACAAGCAAAGAAAAATAAAATAAGAGAAAAGGTTTGAAAAAGATTTGATTTTAAGATTAGAAAAGATAAGTTAGGTAAGAGAAGATAAGTTTTTAAATAAATAGGTTTTGAAATTTAAATTTTTTAATTTGAAAATTAAATTTTGAATTTTAAATTTTGAAATTTGAATTTTGAAAAAGTCAATAATATAAGACAAAGATTTGAAAAAGATTTAAATTTTGAAAAAGTTTGATTTTTAAAATTTTAAATTTAAATTTTGAAATTTGAATTTTGAATTTTGGAATTTAAATTTTGAAATTTGAAATTTGATTTTTGAAATAAGATAAGATAAGATTTTTTTTTGAAAAAGATATGATTTTTGAAAAAGATTTGAATTTTGAAATTTAAAACAAAGATAAGATAAGATAAAAAATTTTAAAATAAAAATCTGAATAATTTTTTTTTTTTTTTTGAAAAAATCAATTTAAAAGCAAATATTTATAATAACCAATAATAAGGCACATGTTTGCAATTCCCGGCAACGGCGCCATTTTGAACGATCGAATTTCTGTTAGTAAAGAATTTTTATAAAAATAATCGTGTTGTAGATATAGTTTCTAAACCAACAAAAAATCTCTCGTACAAAAATTTTGGTTGTCACAAGTAACAAAACCCAATAAAATTTATAACGAAAGTATTCAAACCTCGTGTCGTCACTCAAGAAATTGCAGGGAGGTGTATTTCTTATTGGTTTTGGGTTTTTCTGAGAAGATTTTGAGTTTGAGAACAGAAAAATAAATAATTGTAATTTAAAACGGTGGAAATTAAAAAGAGAATTTATATAATTAATTAAAAAGCCTTGACCGGGGTGTGATTAATTGGAAGTTCTATCCTTGTTGGAATCTTCTCAAGTGTAGTGTAAAGAAGTTGTTGTTTTCACTTAGTTAACCCTTACTGAGTAAAGAAAAGTCAAGTGATTGAACTGACTCTTATCCACAAATCCTAGTCCTTTCCCTTGGGAAGGTCTAGCGTTAGTAGATACAGAATTAGCCAACAATGTCTAATTCATAATATTTTGAAAAAGATTTGAAATTTGAAATTTAATTTTGAAATAAGATAAGATAGGATAAAAATTTTAAAATAAAAACTCTGAAATTTTTTTTTTCGAAAAAAATCAATTTAAAAGCAAATATTTATAATAACCAATAATAAGGCACATGTTTGCAATTCCCGGCAACGGCGCCATTTTGAACGATCGAATTTCTGTTAGTAAAGAATTTTTATAAAAATAATCGTGTTGTAGATATAGTTTCTAAACCAACAAAAAATCTCTCGTACAAAAATTTTGGTTGTCACAAGTAACAAAACCCAATAAAATTTATAACGAAAGTATTCAAACCTCGTGTCGTCACTCAAGAAATTGCAGGGAGGTGTATTTCTTATTGGTTTTGGGTTTTTCTGAGAAGATTTTGAGTTTGAGAACAGAAAAATAAATAATTGTAATTTAAAACGGTGGAAATTAAAAAGAGAATTTATATAATTAATTAAAAAGCCTTGACCGGGGTGTGATTAATTGGAAGTTCTATCCTTGTTGGAATCTTCTCAAGTGTAGTGTAAAGAAGTTGTTGTTTTCACTTAGTTAACCCTTACTGAGTAAAGAAAAGTCAAGTGATTGAACTGACTCTTATCCACAAATCCTAGTCCTTTCCCTTGGGAAGGTCTAGCGTTAGTAGATACAGAATTAGCCAACAATGTCTAATTTAACAAAGCACTTGAGCATTCCAACTCAAGTGTCTCCTCTTAATCAACCCCCATGTCAAGTGAAAAATCTACTCCATTGACATGGATGCCAATTTCACATAATAAACGACTAAATAAATACTTAAAGATAATCAAACAAATAATGAGGTAAATAGAAAAATACTCTTTGCATTAATAATGTCATAAAAGCTTTCCAATTGTAACTCTGAATAAGGATTTAAGATATAAAAGAGTAGAGATGATAATTGAAATAAAATTGGAAGCAATTAAATAAAAAATAAAATTTAAATGGAAAAATACTACGGAATAAATGAAAATATAAGAATCCTAATTTAAAGGAACATTGAACCTGGAATCTGAGAAGAAGTTGAAATCCTAATCCTAAAACCTAAGAGAGAGGAGAGAGCCTCTCTCTTTATTACTACATCTAAAACCTAACATTATGTATATTGAATGTTCCATGAATGAATGGATGTATTCCCCCACTTTATAGCCTCTAATTTGTGTTTTCTTGGTCAAAAACTGGGCCAGAAACAGTCCAGAAATCACTGAAGCTTTGCGTAGCCACTGACGGCACGCAAATCGAAGCACCATAGCTCGAGTTATGGTCACCGGAAGTTGTATTTGAATAGTGACAATGGGGGAAAAGCTCTCACCTCTCTCCTCACTTCAGCTGCTAGTATGTCTGGTGTTTGATAAAAAATGAGGCTGAAATGAGCTCATTTAAGTGTATTTATATGTTGGGCTTGGGGCCGGTCCAACCCGATAGCGTTTTTAACCCGTTTGGCCAACCTTGGGCCAAAACCTTTAGAATTAGTGCCTGATTTTCAATTCTAAATGTTTTCCTAAGTTTTTCCTACTATTTTTATTATTCTCACACAGTACCAGACAGACTTAAGCCGGTACTATCGGTTAAAAGTACCGGTATGCATTTTTACACAATTTTCCACAGAAAATTATATTTTTTCACTCAGAAAAATTCACTGAATTCAAATCTCACTGTTAAAATTCTAAATTATGTCTTCTAATTCATCGAAATTATTCTGGGCGATTAAATCATTATTTTATATTATCTAAATGGTCGATTAAAATTATAGTTCTTACAACACACTCTTGAAATATAGTGTCTGACACATTTCAGGGATATAGTGCCTGATAAACTTCACACATCGAGAGAATACGAAACCTGGGATATAGTGCCCGTCACACTCTTGGGATATACTGTCTGCCACACTCTTGGAATATAGTGTCTGCCACCCTCTTGGGATATAGTACCCGACACACTACACCAACAGAGAGAGAACCACGAACAAGTGGGACTTCACCACCATCCTTTGATAAACCACTACTTTATGGTTTATATTGTGTTTAATTGTGTGGTTTTATCATGATCCTTACCCACTTATTCATTAAATTAGCATGAAATTATAATTCCTTCCTGAATTTATAACATGTTTGAAAACTGCTTCCTAGAGACTTTAATTATGTAATTTTAATTCTCCTTTATTCCATTCGATGCCGTGATCTGTGTGTTGAGTGTTTCAGACTTTATAGGGCATGAACGAGTTGGAGATTGGAAAGGAAGCTAGCAAAAATGGAAGGAACACAAGAATTTGAGGAGATAACCAGTGAGAAGTGACGCGGCCGCATGGCTCACGTGGCCGCGCGGATTGGAAAAGCTAAAGTGACGCGGTAGCATGGACGACGCGAACGCGTGGCAAGGAAAAATGCGAATGACGCGTCCACATAGATGATGCAATCGCGTGACATGTGCGATCTGCATAATCTGCAGAATTCGCTGGGGGCGATTTTGGACCTTATTTCGACCCAGTTTTCGGCCCGGAATAGTAGACTAGAGCCAGAGAATATGCATAAACAAAAGACAACATGGATTCTACACAGTTTTCAGTTTGAGATCTAGTTTTACTCCTTTAGGTTTCTTTCTCTAGGTTTAAGAATTTTAATTTTCAATTGGTCTTAGCATTGGAACATTGAGAAGAGTTATTTCCTCATCAAGACTTCTTCATTCTAGTTCGTTCTCTTAACTTGGTTTTATTCTTCCATGTTCTTTGCTTTGTTTAATTTTGTCATTTGAATACTTTCACGATTATTTAGTACAAGGATTATTACTTCCATTTTAATTTGTTTTCCATTCCAATAATCATGTCTTCTTTTAATTCCCTTTCATGTGTTATGGATTTATTATTTACAATGAGTGAGTAGTTTCCTCACTTGATGGGGAGTTGATTGAAAGGAACTCTTGAGTTGGAAGGATTGAAAGAAAATTTGTAATTGGGTTAACTGTTGGATTGTTATCTAATCACTAACACCAATCCCTTTGAACTAAGTGGGTTACAACTCGTGAATAGATCTAGCATTCCAACTTGTTTGACTTTCCTTTACCTAGTAAAGGATAACTAAACAGAACAACCATTAATTATAAATTAATCTTGAAATCATCCCATCAATAATAGAGATTCCAACTAATCGACTCCCAGTCAAGGCTTTTATTCATATTATTTGAATTTTATTAATTTAATTTTCCACCTACTTAACTCAACTTCTTAGAACATCTGATTAATAAAATAGCACACTTTTCTGCAACTCGTTGGGAGATGACCTGGGACTTAAACTCCCAGTAATTTTTAATTTAAACTCTCTGTGACATATTTCTAAATTGATAGGCAGATTGTCGGTGAGTTAAGAACTATACTTACAACGTAACTATTTTAATAATTTTTAATTCACCAACTTCTGTGCATCATCAATTTTTGGCGCGTTGCCGGGGAGTTGCAATAGAGTGCTAAAGTTATTAATTAGAATTTATTTATTTGCATTTTATTTTATTTTGCTACTATGAGCTGCATATTTCTTTCGTCAAATGACGCGTTCACTTCCTGATCCGCCCTTGCTAATATTCGATCCTGAAATTGAAAGGACTATTTCATGAATAAGGCGAGAACAGCGTCGGTTAGTCCGCTCTGAGGGCGGATCTGAAAGTAAACTTGAGGAAGAAACCAACCCCCGTTCTACTGATTCGGTTGTTTTACGTGCAGAAGACATGGAAGCTAGCAGAGTTACCATCTAGGAGGAAGGAGCCCCTGATTTTACAATGCAACTATTTCAAGCGCATCATCCAGCGGTAGCTACAGATTTTGAAAGAAAGACCGTACTGCTAAATTTGATGCCCAAGTTTCATGGCCTACCTGCTCAAGAGCTTATCAAGCACTTGAGAGATTTCCAGGCAGCCTGTTCTACTGTCAGGCGTGATGGTACTAATGAAACTTCAATTTTGCTGAAAGTTTTCCCGTTTTCTCTTGAGGGAAAAGCAAGAGAGTGGTACTACACTCAACCTCTAGCAAATGTATCCAACTGGGATACACTCAGAAAGGAGTTTTTGGAGAAATTCTTTCCATCTGAAGTTACTGATAAACTGAGGAAGGATATTTCCACAATTGTTCAGGATGACAATAAGACTCTCTTTGAATACTGGGAGCGCTTCAATAATCTTCTGGAAGCATGCCCCCACCACATGCTTGACAAGATAGTGCTACTTAGCTATATCACACAGGGCATGAGGCCCCAAGATAAGACCACATTGGAAAGTGCTAGCAATGGGTCTATGAAAAAGTACAAGACCACTGATGAGGCTTGGCAATTGATCAGTGATTTAGCTGAATCTACTAGGAACCACAGACAAAAGCAAGGCCGTTCAAAAGCCGTTGCAGAAGTATCCTCTAGCAGAGAGACTGCGGCTCTAGCTCAGAGTATATGTGAGATGACCAACTCGCTGAAGCAGATGCAATTGAATCAACAACAAGCTCAG
>NC_029794.2:75772964-75789539 GCF_000816755.2 Arachis ipaensis | reverse complement strand
CCGCAGCTCCAACAAGAAGACAACATGGTGGCATCCACTCATAACTTCTATGACCGCCCCAACCAAGGGTACAATCAAAGTGGAAATAATAACCATGGATGGCAGGACAATTCTAACCAGAATTGGAGGGACAACAATAACAGAGGAGGCAGAGATAATCAGGGAAATCAGAGATGGAATAATAACAACAACAGGTAGCAGAATCAACCTTACAGAGCACCTCACCTGAGGCAAAACCAAGGACCACAGAACAATCAACAGCAGACCTCTCAATTTACTCATTCTTCTTTATCTCCTAATGAAGAGCTACTACAATCTTTTGAGCGAAGACAACAGACCATGGAAAATAACATCATGAATAGTATTAATGCCAGTCTGAATGGTCTCACCTCTAATTTGCAAGCTCTTATGTCACAGATTGGTTCAACTGAAAATTCCAGTAACCAACCTTCAAGCTCCACTGGAATCCCCTCTCAACCATTACGCAATCCAAAGGGAGGCATTAATGCCATCACCCTAAGGTCTGGAACCACACTGCAGGAGAGGAATCAGGAGGAACCAAGCCCACCAGAAGACACCTCAGCTGAAGAGGTAGTAAAAATAGAAGATGTTGAAGAGGAAGAGGACATATAGGACATAGCTGAAGAAGAAATAGCTCAACCACAGGAGGAAGCACCAAAAGGCGCAAACACCACAGAAAATGCTACTCCTATTCCATTTTCACAACTTGCAAAGAAGCCCAGGAAGCAGCTGGAACCCGACCCCAAAATGGTAGAAATATTCAAAAAGGTTGAGGTAACTGTTCCTCTTTTTGATGTTATTCAGTAGGTACCTAAATATGCAAAGTTTCTAAAAGACTTATGTATCCATAAAGACAAAATTAATGAATTAGAAACTATTCCTTTAGGTAGTTCTATATATGCTTTAATGGGAGGATTACCTGAAAACTGTAGTGATCCAGGTCCTTGTATAGTTAGCTGTACTATTGGTGGTGTAGTAATTTATGATTGCATGTGTGATTTAGGAGCATGTGTCAGTATAATGCCTTTGTCTATATATGATATTTTGAGGCTCCCTCCCTTAAAAAGGTCAGCAGCTCGTTTTGTGTTAGCAGATAAAAGCATTATTACAGTGGCTGGAGGTGCTGAAGATGTTTTAGTGAACATTAAAGGACTTACATTCCCCACTGATTTTTATATCTTGGAGATGCCCCCTAATAATTCAGATAAGCCATCATCAATCCTACTTGGAAGACCATTCCTGAAGACATCAAAATTCAAATTGGATGCCTTTTCAGGAACATACTCCTTTGAAATAGATGGCCGCATAGTAATCTTCAATCTGAATGGAGTCATTGACAACCCTCCAGAAGATCGTTCTATCTTTCAGTGTGATGTCATAGATGAAAGTGTAGTTGAATTTCACAAGGAAGAGTTAGAAGAGAGGCACACTGGACAAGGTCCAAGTATGGGGACCCTCTTAACTGACAATGAGGGCACTTCATCATTTTCACAAGCTCCAGATAATCCAGAGCCTACCCATGATCAAAACTTAGAATTGAAACCCCTCCCTCCACATCTCAAATATGCTTATCTTGAAGATGAGCAGAGGTTTCCTGTTATCATTGCAAGGGAACTTACTTCTCAACAAGAAGAGCACTTACTTGATGTGCTGAGGAAGCATAAGAAGGCAATTGGGTGGAGCTTGGTAGACATAATAGGCATCAACCCTCAAGTATGTGAGCAAAGAATATTTTTAGAAGAGGGAGCAAGACCTATCCGTCAACCCCAAAGAAGATTGAATCCCACCATCTTGGAAGTTATCAAAAAGGAAGTGACCAGACTATTGGAAGCCGATATCATATATCCCATTTCAGACAGTGAATGGGTAAGCCCTGTACAAGTGGTGCCCAAGAAGTCTGGAGTCACTACAGTGAAGAATGAGCATGGAGAGTTCATAGCAACTAGAGTTCAGAATGCTTGGAGAGTCTGCATTGATTACAGGCGTCTCAACCAAGCTACCCGTAAGGATCACTACCCACTTCCATTCATTGATCAAATGCTGGATCGCCTGTCAGGTAAATCACATTATTGCTTTTTAGATGGTTACACAGGTTATTTCCAGATTCATATAGCTCCTGAGGATCAGGAAAAGACTACTTTTACATGTCCTTTTGGGACTTATGCTTACAAGAGAATGCCCTTTGGCTTGTGCAATGCACCAGCTACTTTCCAAAGGTGCATGATGAGTCTTTTCTCTAATCTTATTGAGGACTGTATGGAAGTTTTTATGGACAATTTTAGCGTTTATGGTGATCCTTTTAGCCTTTGCTTAGATGGATTATCTAAAGTATTAGATAGATGTGTTAATACAAACCTTGTATTAAATTTTGAAAAATGTCACTTTATGGTAAAACAAAGAATTGTATTAGGACATGTGTATCTAATAATGGCATTTCTGTAGACCCAGCAAAGGTGAATGTTATTTCTAGTTTACCTTACCCCTCTTCTGTGAGGGAAGTCCGTTCGTTCCTTGGCCATGCAGGTTTTTACAAGAGATTTATTAAGGACTTTAGTAAGGTCGCACTTCCCTTATCCAGATTACTGCAGAAGGATATTGAGTTCGAGTTCAGTGAGGATTGCAAACAAGCGTTTGATAAGCTGAAGACTGCTCTGACTCAAGCTCCAATTGTGAGAGGACCAAACTGGAGCCAGCTATTTGAAATCATGTGCGATGCTTCCAACCATGCAGTAGGAGCAGCGCTGGCTCAGTGTGAAGGTAAGGATCCTTTCGTTATTGCTTATGCGTCTAAGACTTTAGACACTGCCCAGTCCAACTATACTACTACTGAGAAAGAGCTTCTTGCTATTGTTTTTGCTCTGGATAAATTCCGAGCTTATTTACTTGGTACTAGAGTAGTAGTGTATTCAGACCATGCAGCTTTAAAGTATCTATTAGCTAAAAAGGAATCCAAACCAAGACTCATACGTTGGATACTGCTGTTACAAGAATTTGATTTAGAAATAAAGGATAGGACTGGTAATCAGAATTTAGTGGCAGACCACTTGAGTCACCTTGAGCATATTAAGGATGATTCTACTCCTATAGATGATAATTTTCTTTTTGATAACCTGCAAGCAGTATCTGAGGTAGTCCCTTGGTATGCACCTGTTGCTAATTATTTAGTTAGCCGCACATTTCCTCCAAATTTTTCTAAGCATCAAAGAGACAAGCTGAAAAGCGAGTCTAAATATTATATATGGGATGACCCATATTTATGGAGATGTGGCGCTGATCAAGTAATTAGACGTTGTGTGCCTCAATCAGAATTCCAGTCCATTTTAGAGGCCTGTCACTCATTTGAGAGTGGAGGACATTTTGATCCTCAAAGAACAGCCAGAAAGATCTTAGACTGTGGATTCTGGTGGCCTACTCTTTTTAGAGACGTTGCTGAGTTCTGTAAATCTTGTCTCCCATGCCAGAAATTTGGTAATATATCCTGGAGGGATGAGAAGCCTCAACAAATTATGCTTTTCTGTGAAATTTTTGATGTTTGGGGCATTGACTTCATGGGTCCATTTCCAAATTCTAATGGATATTTTTATAAATTGTTAGCTGTGGATTATGTTTCTAAATGGGTGGAAGGAATTCCTACCCGCACTGATGATGCTAACACTGTTGTTTCCTTTGTGAGAAACCATATTATATGTCGCTTCGGATCACCACGAGCAATCGTGAGCGATCAAGGCACCCATTTTTGTAACAGGATTAATGAAGAAGCATGGGATAATTCATAAAGTTGCAACAGCTTACCATCCCCAAACTAATGGGCAAGCCGAGGTGTTAAACAGAGAAATTAAGCGTATCTTGCAAAAGATAGTAAAGCCTCATAGAAAAGATTGGAGCACCAGGCTACAAGATGCACTCTGGGCATATAGAACAGCATACAAGACACCCATTGGGATGAGCCCTTTCCGCTTGGTTTATGGAAAAGCTTGTCATCTCCTAGTTGAAGTAGAACACAGAGCTTTTTGGGCAGTTAAAGAGTCCAACATGGGAATTGAGAAAGCCGGAGCTGAAAGGAAGTTGCAACTGTAGGAACTAGAGAGCCTTCGCCTAGAAGCTTATGAAAACTCCAGAATATACAAGGAAAAGATGAAGGTTGTACATGATCAAAGCATCAAGAAGAAAGAGTTGCAACCTGGGGATTTAGTCCTCCTTTACAAATCTCGACTAAGGCTCATGCCAGGTAAGTTGAGATCAAGATGGGAAGGTCCATACAGAGTAGAGAAGGCCAAACCATACGGAGTTTATCACCTAAGCCATCCTTTAAGCTCTGAACTTATTAAGGTTAATGGACAACGCCTGAAGCTATACCATGGTGAGAAGATGCAGAGAAACAAGGAGCTTGAGATCTTCCTCTTGGAAGATCCCCACATAGTAGAAGATTGAGCTAGTGGAGCGTCCAACTTACGGACGTTAAAGCAAAGTGCTAGGTGGGAGACAACCCACCATGGTATGATTGTTCTTTTCTTTATTTTTAGTTTTTTCCTATTCAATAACTCTTCTCTTTCTTAGTACTTCCGTGCATCTGCATTTACATGTTTTTATTTTCAAAAAAAAAAAAATTTTTGCTACGCGACGCGATCGCATCAGCGACGCGTCCGCGTCACAGGGAGAATAAAGAAAAATAAAAATGAGCAGAAAGTCACGCTGGAGTGTGGCTGGAGGCGTGCCAATGGCACAAATCAACCCACGCGACCGCGTCGCTGACGCGTTCGCGTCGCATGGGAATCATGGCCTCCCACGCGACCGCGTGCCCTGAGTTTTCGACGTAAAAGGGTGCACAATGAAATATTGTGCGAGAGTGATGCTGGATTGGTGCGGGAAGCACAATCCTTATCACGCGACCGCGTCGCCGACGTGGCCGCATCATCCATTTTCTGGCGCACACTCACGCGATCCCGTGACCCACGCGATCGCGCCGTCCCAATTTTGGCAAACAAATTAATTTGAACAGAGAGTTATGCTGGTGCGAGGCTGCACTCGCGCCAGACGCATAACATGGGTCACGCGACTGCGTGACCGATGTGATCACGTCACCATACTTGAAGCGCATCCACGCGAACGCGTGCCCCACGCGGCCGCATCGCATGCGCCGCGCAGCTCAACCTAAAATTGCCACATATCTTATCTTTCTCTCCTCCAAATCCTAATTTTTCTTTTCCCCCCTTATTTCTTCCTTCTCCCTTCCCCTTTCTATCTCACCTTTCACTCTCTATCTCTCTCACCTCCATTAACAAGGTTTTACTTTCTTCCTCCCTCTTTCTTTTTCTATCATTCTTATTATTTTATATGTATTTTCTTTTCTTTTCTTTTTCTTTTCATTATTCATATTTTCTTTCTTTTTCTTTTCCTTTTTACATGGTGTTAGAAATTTAATTGTTTTTCTTTTTTGAGTCATTATCCCTCATTATATGCTTGTGGATTGTTGCAAATTGTTTGACAATTATTTTTATTCTATTTAAGGGATTACTTGCATGTTCACCTTCATATTTTCTATACCTTATTCAACATGCATGCTATGTGTTTGTGAAAAAGCTCAAATGGCATTATGCACTTCTCTATGTTGTTATACTATTCAATGCTTGCTTTTCACAACTTTCCTTTACTATTGTATTAATTGAATTTAATTGTCAATACAAACGTGATGGTTTGTTACAAAGTATTGCGTGGTCTATGCTACTCATGCCCTTTGCCGGCATGCCAATAAACACCTTGCAGTCACTTGCCTTTATATGCACTAGCTATTTTCCATTGTTGGCTTTTCACATGTACTCGCGAGCATGTGATAATGTCAGTATATCTTAATGTGCATCCATCACCCTCTTTTCCGTTTCCTTCCTTGCTGTATATCTCTTTGAATTTAATTTACTTTCTCTTCCCTTCTTTCAGAATGGCCACCAAGAAAGGAAAAGTGAAAGCTACTTCCAAACCACCAGCAAGAAGAGGAACTAAAAGAGCATTAGTGGCAGAACCTTCTTCAATCGCAGTCAAGCCCTCAACAAAAAGAGTTAAGAGGATAATAAAGGTTGATGAGAAGGAGAAAACCTTTCCAGCAAAGGACACTGCGCGATTTCCCAATCGCTACTGTGAACAGATGTTCCCTATCCTGGCAGAAAGAAATTATAACAATGAATACCTTCTTATCCTTCCGTCCAATATTGCTTCCTTTGTTGAGCCGCAAATAGAACGAAGACAATGGGGTTTCCTACGGAGACAGCCAAGGCAGGTCAATCTTTCTTGGGTAGTTGAGTTCTACTCTAACTTCTACATGCCAATCCTGCAGTCTGTTTATGTCCAGCAGAAGCAAGTCCCCATCACAGAAGAAGCCATTCAGCAAGCTCTGAGTCTTTCCCCTATTCCAGAAGGAATGGATGCCTTCCAAGAAGCTGCACTTAAGGGCCAGAGGTACCAATTTGACTGGGACTCCATTCTCGGAGTTATCGCATTACCTGGCAGCCGTTGGATCTACGGATACCACTGTACCTGCCCTAAGGGAATCTTGGCTTCAGCACTTACCTTGGAGCCTCGTGTCTGGGCACAGATCATGTCCCATTACGTCTTTTCGAGCACTCATGAGTCCTCCTTCACTGCGGACATGGCTGTTCTACTATGGTGCATCCTTACAGACCAACCTCTGCATCTCTCAAGACATATTCAGAATGCTATGGGACACGTACAAATTGTGAGCAACTTACCTTTCCCTGCCTTGGTCTCAGATCTTGTGTCAGCAGCCGGAGTCTCCTACAGAGCTGGGGACACCAAAGCCGTGCTTCCACGGGATGATCAGTATGTCCCTAACGGGAAATACCTCAAACTCCCAGCAGCCACTACAAGCCTTCCTACTACTCCAGTTGAAGATAATCCTTCTTCAACACCACCAGCACCTACAACTGATGAATTACTCCAGCAGATAATCAAAAGGTTGGATTGGCAAGAACAGAAAGAAAAGATGAGAGAGCGCCGTAACGAGTGCCGATTCAAACACCTCAAGGAGCTACTCAAGGGACACTTCAAGGACTCGGATACCCCAGACTCCACTTCTTTTACCAGCACAGGGAGCCATAATGGTCCCGACTGTGGAGATACTGCCATTTTAATGTCAACAAAAAAAATATTTTATATAATAAGGGGACAAAAATTACCCCAATGTTAAATTCAGAATTCAAAGATCAATGCACATATGATAGAACCAAATATAAAGTTGATACATGAGTATAGATAGAAAAAGGGAATTCTAGGTAGCTAGGTATGAACTTTAAGATTACATTAAAAATATATAGGTTGGGTTGAAGCTTGGGTTAATTAAAGATTCAATTTATTAGCTCACTTGACCAAATGTATACCCCTACCTGTACCTTAGCCCCATTACAACCTTGAAAAGACCTCATGATGTTTGCATTGGTATATTAACTGTTGTTGATTAGTTAGGAGAAGAACAAAAGTTAGAAAGCATGATTAGAGAAGGATAGAGTGATTACCTTATACACTAGAGATTAGAGCGTACATACATTATCAGTGAGGGTTCAATGCTTGAATTTTCATGTTCCCTGCTTTCATGAGCTATCTTCTTGCACTTTTATCTGTTTTATTGTATAATGATAGAATTAGTGGAATTTGATTTGTAATTGTTTTACGAGTTGGAGATTGGAAAGGAAGCTAGCAAAAATGGAAGGAACACAAGAATTTGAGGAGATAACCAGCGAGAAGTGACGCGGTAGCGTGGACGACGCGAACGCGTGACAAGGAAAAATGCGAATGACGCGTCCGCATGGATGACGCGATCGCGTGACATGTGCGATCTGCATAATCTGCAGAATTCGCTGGGGGCGATTTTGGACTTTATTTCGACCTAGTTTTCGGCCCGGAACAGCAGACTAGAGCTAGAGAATATGCAGAAACAAAAGACAACATGGATTCTACACAGTTTTCAGTTTGAGATCTAGTGTTACTCCTTTAGGTTTCTTTCTCTAGGTTTAAGAATTTTAATTTTCAATTGGTCTTAGCATTGGAACATTGAGAAGAGTTATTTCCTCATCAAGACTTCGTCATTCTAGTTCATTCTCTTAACTTGGTTTTATTCTTCCATGTTCTTTGCTTTGTTCAATTTTGTCATTTGAATACTTTCATGATTATTTAGTACAAGGATTATTTCTTCCATTTTAATTTGTTTTCCATTCCAATAATCATGTCTTCTTTTAATTCCCTTTCATGTGTTATGGATTTATTATTTACAATGAGTGAGTAGTTTCCTCACTTGATGGGGAGTTGATTGAAAGGAACTCTTGAGATGGAAGGATTGAAAGAAAATTTGTAATTGGGTTAACTGTTGGATTGTTATCTAATCACTAACAACAATCCCTTTGAACTAAGTGAGTTGCAACTCGTGAACAGATCTAGCATTCCAACTTGTTTGACTTTCCTTTACCTAGTAAAGGATAACTAAACAGAACGACCATTAATTATAAATTAATCTTGAAATCATCCCATCAATAATAGAAATTCCAACTAATCGACTCCCAGTCAAGGCTTTTATTCATATTATTTGAATTTTCTCAATTTAATTTTCCACCTACTTAACTCAACTTCTTAGAACATCTGATTAATAAAATAGCACACTTTTCTGTAACTCGTTGGGAGACGACCTGGGACTTAAACTCCCAGTAATTTTTAATTTAAACTCTCTGTGACATATTTCTAAATTGATAGGCAGATTGTCGGTGAGTTAAGAACTATACTTGCAACGTAACTATTTTAATAATTTTTAATTCACCAACTTCTGTGCATCATCATCCTTGCTCGGGATATAACCACAAGTCACAATTGTCTCAATTCCATCCTGGAGCAAGCGGGACAAAACCACAATCCTTACGTCAACCTAGGAAGCTCATATAGCATTCGAGAGAAAGTGGGACAGAACCCCAATTCTTGCATCTACCCTGGAAGCTCAAATATCAATCAAAATCATTCTCTCCCTCTAATCATATCAACTATCAACCCAATCTCATTATTCAGTCATATCAATTCATTATCATTATTCAGTCATACTAAATCATTCTCATTATTCAATTATCTCAACTCATTCTCATCATTCAATCATTTCAACTCATTCTCATCATTCAATCATGTCATCTCATTCTCATTATTCTCTCAAACCATCTCAATCTCATAATTCAATCATATAATCTCATTCTCGTTATCTTTTCGAATAAACTCAATCTCATCATTTAATTATATCATCTTATTCTCATTATTCTCTATACCCACTATGGGATTTACGGAAATTTGAAACATTAAAAAACAGTTTAAAGGCATAAGATTGGTTCCAAATCACAGAAAATAGTTATCGGATCTCAAATTGAAATTACAGAAGTGAAAACCCAAAATAGAATAGTAAAAATAGTTAAAAATCACATTTTTTAAAAAATAGGAAATTCATGCGTATGCATGCCTCATGCGTACGCGCGAGTTCCCTTTTGTGCTTGCGCGTGGTACGCGAACGAAAAACATTCAGTTCTGGAAATGCAGGTTGTACTTACTCATGCCTCGTGTGTATGCACAATTCCATTTTTGTGCATGCACATGAAACTCACACGAAATCATTTCACTTCCGTTTGACCTATCATGCGTACACATGGGTCATGTGTATGCATGACCTCAGTTTTTTATAACTTCTGCAAAATTCAGTTTTGAAATAAAATTTTCAAATGTTCATAACTTTTTTGTTAAAAATAGTTTTCTGTCCATTCTTGAATGTCATAATAGACAAACCCAATTTTTATTTAAAACAAGTTCCATAGAATTTAGAGGTCCAAGGGCCAAGCTATGGCATGTAAAATTTCGTCAAAAATCTATTTTTATCCTAAAATTTCTGCATAACCATTTTCACCAAATCCAATTCCAATTCAGTTCAAAACAATTCCAATGCCCTTTCTAAACTCCCTCAACATACATTTATTGATTCTCTACCCTTTCTAATCATTCAATACCCGTTCAATCAATTTCTCAAGGCAATCTTAACATACACACTCATACAAATAAAATCCACAACCAATCATTATCAAATATCTCATTCTCAGATAACATTTCACACCACACACCTTAACTTACCACATAGGAGATTTTCTTAACCTATCACGGCCTCTGGCCAAATTTTCATAAATCGCAATATTCATACATCTAATTCTCAATTAAAATTTCAACAAACATATTCATTTTCATGCAACTTAGCACCAACATATATCACAATATCCAATTGCAACAATATCACATAGCACTTTTCAATTTATCAAAAACATATTATTTCTACTCTCAATTTCATGCCAAAACACATTACCCATCTCAATACTCATAGTAACCATTATTCAAGCATATCAACAATCAATTGCATTCAACTTATCCTAAGTTTGAATGAAAATAGTGGTTATATGATGTAACCACACAATTAGCCTCAAAACTTACAAGGTTGTGTATTCTTAGCTCAAAAAATATGTTTTACAATATATAATTCAAGCAAGTTTTAATGAAAATATATCAACTCAAATAAATTTTGGAATTCCCTATATATAAAAGTATTTTTCTTGAAAAATTTCATTATTTTGACTAAGCTTATTATATATGTGCAATACCAAGAAAATCCAACTAAAAATTCTAAGAGACTTAGTAATAGAATAAATGAAATGTGAAAGTGTTGGGATTAGAATTTTTTACCCAAGATTGGCCGATCGGTCAGACGACCTCCCACACGTAAAAGTATGCACTGTCCTCGATGTATTCAGAGATGAGCAAGGGGGTACGGTGACTACACAGATTGCCAGGCCACCTTCAGCTAGTGGATCAACCGGTTGCTGCATGTTCTTTCTTTTGCTTTCCTTTTTGCTTATGGAGACTCATCCTGAAGAATATGAAATCGAGTATAGTAAGATGAGTGAATTTGAAGATAAGGAAGCATAGAGTGTTGGAATGAGGTGAAGATCACTAAAATGAAGTGAGTAAATAAGTGTATGACATTAATGAAAACAAGTGTGTGAATTCGAAGATTGCGCACAGTTTAGAACACACACTAGCTTTTAAAAGCTATATTACAATTACACAAAAGAATTATGCACTTTACTCATTCTAGTGTGCTTGAAATACTTTAAAGGAAACATGTAGGTTGAAATAAACAAACAAGTAATAAAGAAGCAAGAAATCACTCAAACAAGAATCAAGTGATTGTGAAATGGATAATGAATGAAAATTGGTTGATGTGCAAGAAAATTTAATGGATCAAACAAATATAGAACTCACACAACAATTAATAACACACTTCGAATTTTCTATTCGCATCACCTAATTGACATAAAGTGGGACATATGGGTGCTACGCAATTTAGAAAAGGAGATATATAAGTTAAAATCAATCACATAGCAACCATGGTCCATATAGCTTGAAAAGCACAAAAAAATGTCACTAAGTACGCTTACAATCCAGTTTCACAATTCCACAATTTCGATGCACATACTTGGTGATGTAAATAAAAGTCAACATAAGCAAGCATAACCTAACAACAAATGCATCAATTAAAAGCAAATTGCCTAATGATAGATAATAAAATCAAATCACATGGTGGCCAAAACATGCAATTCAAAAGTTTTAGAATGCGTTGAAGGCAATTCACATGTACTTGGTATTCACAAATATTAAGCATGAAGAACTCATAACCAAGTAACAAATTGTAACCTCAATAAAAAATCCAACAATTAATATTCACAATAACGATGCCAAAGTAGCATCAAACCAGTAATCAGCAGCAATATCTCAACAAAATTGGCAAATCAAATTAATAATCCAATACTTATCACCTAAAACAGAAAATTAAACTAACTAACTAACTAGAGAAAATGATGGTGGATGGTAAATGGTGGTGGTGGATGATGGTTGAAAAAAATGATGGTGGATGGTAAATGGTGGTGGTGGATGATGGTTGAAAGAAGGAAAGATGAGAAGAGAAGAGAAAAGAAGAAAAGAAATGGAGAGAAGAGGAGAAAAGAGGAGTGGGTGAAGCAGGGGATCATACGTACACGTTGGGCATGCGTACGTGTGACATGGGAAAAATTGAAGGCGACGCGTACGAGTGGGGCATGGGTGTGATTCACACACGATTCACGCATGGTCCTAGCACAATTCTCTATCTTGGCCATGCGGTGGCGTAGTACACGAACGATTCACGCATGACCATTATTTGGGGGTCACGCGTACCCGTGACATGCTCTCTGTTTTTTTTAAGGACAAGCGAAACTCCAAGATCAACAAAATCTTTAACTTCTAAAACTATTCAGACATGCAACTAAGCAATTCAAGCAAAAATGAAATTCAAAACAAGATTTTCAACTATTCTAGCATACAACTTAAAGCACAAATCTAATCAAGCAAATTAACATCTAAGGGAAAAATATACAAGAGTGATATAAAGAAAGAAAGCACCTAATAATGGAAACTCAATTTATTTATCAACTATATACAAAAGAGAAAATGGAAAGAGTTTACCATGGTAGGGTGTCTCCCACCTAGCACTTTAATTTATTGTCCTTAAGTTGGACATTTGGTGAGCTCCTTCTCATGGTGGCTTGTGTTTGAACTCATCCTTGAACCTCCACCAATGCTTGGACTTCCAATAAGTTCCAAAGTTCAACGTTAATAGCACCAAGCTTTGATGAAGTTCCACACAAGCTAAGGGATCTTAAAGTTGATCTTCCTTTTGTAATCTGGGGTCCCAAATCTTGTTTTCACACCTGTCTTCAAGTTAATTATTACAATTCCAATTGGTGGAAAATTCTTAAAATTCTCATGAAGACATCCAAACATCCTCTTATACCCAAGCAATTTAGCATTCCTTTAACTATGGGACCTATGCCTTGAGGGTTTAACCTTAATGAGCCTAACATTATTTTTTCAACCATTACACAACTCTCTTTTACTCTTCAATTAACAGAGAGCTTTAAGTTAACTATCTATTTCATGCAAATCATATTCAAGTGGGACAATAAAGCTAAGAGATATGAATTTTACCCACTCAAATGATATGATAGACGGTTGCTTCCTACCGGCTTTGGCAAGGTGATTACGACTCCCTTTAGATCCTCCGTAATAACTTCTACCTCTTGACAAGTGATAAATTCCAATTTTGTGGTTCTTGTCTCACATTTATTCAATGAAATAGCATGGTTTTGTAATTCTCCCTAAATTTGTGCTTAAGTGTAAAAACATGCTTTTTAGGCTTTTAAATAGCTAAATTTAATTCACCTTAATTCCATTTGATGCCTTGATATGTTTGTTAAGTGATTTTAGATTCATAAGGCAAGTATTGGATGGAAGAAGTGAAGAGAAAGCATGCAAAGTGGAGAATTCATGAAGAAATGAGCATTTGGAGAATTAAGGGCCACGCACACGCGTCACGCACGCGTACGCATGAGAAGAAGATCTGCAAGCCAAGCGCCCGCGTCACCCACGTGTACGCGTGAGGAGGAATTTTGGCCAGCGACGCGCACGTGTCGTCCACGGGCACGCGTGACGAGCGGCACATAACTCACTTAAAATGAATTTGCTGGGGGCAATTTCTGAGCTGTGCAGGCCCAAATCTAACTCATTTCTGAGACTATTTCATGCAAAATTCAAGATGGGTCAAAAGGGGAGCAATTAGTGTAGCTTAGGTATCATGTAGGGTAGCTTTCTAGAGAGAGAAGCTCCATTTTCTCTCTAGAATTAGGGTTCTTAGGTTTTTTTCCTCTTAGATCTAGGTCTAATTTCTTGTTTTCATCTTGTTTCTTTTATTTCATGCTCTAGTAGTTCAATTCTCTAGTTTCTTCTTGTTAATTTCCCTTTTTATGCCTCTTTTTATGTTTATGAACTCTTTGTTGGATTTGGATTTCCTTTAATGCAATTTGATGTTTCTTTGTTTATTGTTGCTTAATTGAGTAGTTATTGTTAATTCCTTGCAATTGGTAGTTGTTGGATCTTATATTTCTTACAATTTATTATGCTTTTCTTTTGTGCCTTCCAAGTATTTGATAAAATGCTTGGTTGGATGATAGAATAGATCTTTGAGCATTCTTGGCTTAGAAAGTGAAATTAGGTGCTCTTGAGTTATTAATACCCAATTTAGATTAGTGATCTAGAGTTGTTAGTTAATATTGTTTCCATTGACTCTAATCTCTTGCTAATTCAAATTATTAAGTTGATTAGGACTTTTGGATTGAGATTCACTAGTCCTATTTGACTTTTTCCCTATGTTGAAGATAACATTGTACTTTCTTCCAATGTTAGAGATGATGAAATAGGATAAATTCTTGTTAATTATTGCATTATGATTAGTGACTAGGATAGAAAGCCTAGATTCTCAATCCTTGCCATGAATGTCTCTCTTTAGTTATTGCTTTCTTTAATTGTTTGCTTTATTTTCTTGACATTTAATTTTTTGCACTTTTACCAACCCACCCCTTGGATACCATATCCAATAATATGCATACCTCACTGCAATTCATTGAGAAGACAACCCGGGACTAATAATCTCGGTTATTTTTATTGTGTTGGACTTGTGACAACCAAAAATTAAACTTTGATTGAGTATTATTTGTTGGTTGGGAACTATACTATCAACGGAATTATTTGTGTGAAATTCCTAACCGACGGATTTGCTCTATCAACAAGCTTCTTCAACTTTAATTCCTTGTCCATCAACTTCTTCTACACCTTCCTCATTGCTCAAGTCATGTGTTAGAGGTTGTGCACGGTCCTCCTTATCATCAATTTCACAACACAATGAGGATGGTTCAATAATCTCAAATAGCACATTGGTTGGTGTGGAATCATCTTCAATGGTGGGGCTTGCTGCTTGCTCAACTTCTTCCAATCTTTCATCATTCATAATATGCCTTGGAGATTGCGCATTGTCCTCCTCAAAATTATTAACAACATTAATTGGTGTAGAAGTGTCCTCAAGCTTGGAATCCACCTATTGCTCAACATAAGTCTTCAACCACTTCTTCCTCTTCAATTACCTCAACTTTCTCCATTTGTTGCAAGGCATACTCCATTTCCTTGTTCTCAAGTTCAGATTTTAAAATCTCTTTCATGCTCCATTTTTCGGCTGATTCTCCACATTCATCCGTGGAAATGCCTTGTTTGTGGTATGAATCCCATGAGACCAAGTTGGCTTTAATTTTGACAAGGTTGGCCATGATAACTTCATGTCTCTTTTGGGCTTCCTCTTGCTCCTTTTGAAATATGATTTCTTGAATCCAATCCATCACTTTCTTGAGACAATCCCTTGGCTCTTATTTCACTTGGCTAACATAATTAGGATCATGTTGCTCTTAGATCGATGGATATGGGTATTCTTCTATGGAGGTTTGTGGTGAGAAGGAGAATTCATCATGTAGTTGAAAGTTCTCATATATAGGAGGTGGTTCATCTTGGTAAGGATATGGAGGTGTGGCATATAGAGGTGGTGGTTCTTGTGAGTATTAATGTTGGAATTGTAGTGGCTCTAAGTATGGTTCATATGACTCATATGGTTGTTAGTATATTGGATATTGATTAGGGTCATATGGAGATGTTTGGTGGTATGGGGGTTGTGACTATGGTTGATAACAATGTTGTGGAGGAGGATCATAGGCATGTGTCGGTTATGGTTGATAACCACAAAGAGGTCCACCATATCCATTGGATTGGTATGCACCATGGGATGGTTCATGCTCATAGTGTATCGAAGGAGGTTGTTGCCATGAAGGTTGACTATAAGCATGTGGCTCCTTCCTAACTTGATATCCATTCCCATAATGTGATCCCTCATTGAAGCTTTCATTTCCTACAACATAGTTGTAACCAAAATCATAGCCAAAAGGGTGAGAATTCATGGTAGCAAAAGAAAATAAAAAATAAAAAAAATACTAATAAGAAATGATGTAAACAAACTCCTAAACCAGAACTAGCAAACAAGTAAAAATCAAACTATTCACAATATTCATGTATGAACAATAACCAATAACAAGTACACATTGCAATTCTCCGGCAATGGCGCTAAAAACTTGATGAGTAGAATTTTATGCCGTTCTAGAATTTCTCAATAAAAAAATCTCTTTGTTGCAAGCATATTCTAGACCAACAATGGATTCTCCATGAAAGTCTAATTTTGTTTGTCACAAGTGCAAACCAATAAAATTTGAGAGTATTTAAACTTCAGGTCGTCTCTCAAAGGAATTACAGTGAGGTATGCTTGTTATCGATTATGAGGTTCTAGGAGGTGGTTTGCAGATAAGAAGAGAATAATCTAAATGACAATAAAATAAAGAAAACAACTAAAGATAACAAATGCTAAAAAGGCATTCATGGCAAGGATTTAGAATCAAGATTTTCTATCCTATTACGTTATCTCCACATTAAGAGAAGATCAATTAGACCTAGTTAATCTCAATTCATAAGTAGTGTCAATGGAAACAAGATTAACTAACAACTCTAGATCACCAATCCAAG
>NC_029794.2:75752451-75772308 GCF_000816755.2 Arachis ipaensis | reverse complement strand
GAAAAAAAAAAAAAAAAACAACAATAACTCAGTTAAACAATAAGAAACATAAAAAGACATCATTTTCATTAAAGGAAATGAAAATCAACAAGATTTCAATAACATAAAATTAGCCAAAATACAAGAAATAACAAGTAAAACTAAGAGAATCAAGGTAATCAAACAAGGAAAAGTAATTAAAACTAGATCAAGACAAGAAATAAAACCTAAATCTAAGATGAAATTAATCTAAATCTACCCTAATTTTAGAGAGAAGACGGAGCTTCTCTCTCTAGAAAATAACCTAAAGCATGGTTCTTAAGCTACCCTAGTTGCTCCCACTTATTCCTTCTTAAATTTGGCCTCAAATACTTCAGAAATGAGTTGGATTTGGGCTTGGATGAGCTCAGAAATTGCCAGCCATGTTTTCCTTAAGTTGGTCACGTGACAAGTGTCATGCATACGCGTGGGTCATGCGTAGGCGGAACTGGGCTGATTTCCAACCTTCATTTCGTAATGAATTCTCCACTTTCACATGCTTTTTCTTCATTCCTTCAATCCAATCTTTGCCTTCTAAACCTGAAATCACTTCATCAAACATACCAAGGCATCAAATATAATTAAAGTGAATTAAATTTAACAAATTAAGAGCCTAAAAAGTATGTTTCTAATCTTAAGTGCGAATTAGGAGAGATTCACAAAACCATGCCATTTCATTGACTAAATGTGGGATTGACAGAGGAAAAATGTCGATAAAGATTTTCACAAAAAATATCGCGTTGCAAGTATAGTTCTAAACCGACAATTAAACCTTAATCAACGTTTAGATTGTTTGTCACTTAATCAAAACCAATAAAATTAACCGAAGTATTTAAACCTCGGGTCGTCTCTCAAAGGAATTGTAGGGAAGTGTAGTTATTATTGGCTATGAGGTATATTTTGGGGTTTTTATAATAAGAAACAAGAATGTAAAATGGCAAGAAAATAAACTAATAACTAAGAAAGCTCTTAGCAAGGAAAGAGAATTAGAATTCCTATCCTCATTATCATCATCAATTGTGATGGTAATTATAAATTTACTTCACTTAGTTAACCTCTAACCAAGGAAGGAAAGTCAAGTGTATGCAATCAACTTGAGTTTACAAGTCCTAGTCAACTCGTAGTGAGAGAATAGATTTAGTGAAGTTCAAGCTAACCGGAAATATTCAATTACCAATCAACAAAAGATTCTTGATAACTCAAGAGTCTCTAATTAATCAATCCACACCAAGAACACAAAAACTATTTTGAAATCCAACCAAGTATTTTATCAAACACTTGGAAGGCGTAAAATAAAAACATAGAAAATTAATAAGACATAGGAAATTCTAAGACTAACCAAAGCAAAGAATCAATAATAACAACTGAAGAAAGCAATAATAATATGAAATACCTCAAATTGCATTAAATAAGAATCAAAAGCAACAAAGTGTCATGAACAATAAAGCAATAAAGTGAAGGAACTAACACATAAAATTAAGAAAGCAAAGAAGTCATAACAAGAACTTAAAAGAGGAACTTGAATTAGAATGAGAAGAATCTAAACCTAGATGAGACTGAAAATAAAAGAAGAAATCCTAAAACCTAGAAAAAGAAGAGAACGTCTCTCTCTAGAATTTTGATTCACTTGAAAACTTGTCTCTCAACAAATTTCCTCCGGCAAGTACACCAGATTGTCGTCAAGTAAAAACTCACTGTAGAGTGAGGTCAAATCCCACAGGGATTGGTTGGTTGATCAATGTTAATTAGAGAATTATTCTAGTTGAGTGAAATCAGAATTGAATTGGGATTGCAAAATGTAAATTTGGCGGGAAACTTAAATTGTAAGAAATTAAATGACAAAAATTAAAGTGCGAGAAATTAAATGGCAGAAGCTTAAATTCCATGAAATTAAATGGGAACGGGAATGTGGGCCTTGGCCTTGATTAAAGCAATGAGGAATCACTCTAGCTAATGTTGACCTTGGCTAAACATTCATAACTTGCAGGGTGCCATTTTATAACTGAAATTGGCCTTAACGTTGGTGGTAACGTTTGTATGAAAACGTTGAGCCCAAACGTTGCATGACAGATGAATTTTGGTTGCTGCTAGCAACGTTTGACTCAACGTTCGTGCACCAACGTTCGCTTATCCGCGCGTGCGCGTATAGCACGCGTACACGTGAAAGCTGTGTTTTTGCCCTTCCACGCATGCGCGCACACCACGCGCGTGCATTGCCATTTTTCCATTCCACGCGTACGCGTCATAGATGCGTGCGCGTCGATTCAAGTTTCTCAATTCCAATTCTTGGACTTCTCATCGTGGACGTTGGAGGCAACGTTGGACCTCCAACGTTCGTTCAGTCACGCGTATGCGTGATCCACGCGTATGCCTGAATGGTAAATTTTGCCATTTGATGCGTGCGCGTAGCTCATGCTTGCGCGTGGGTTTTAAAAGCTTTCTTCTTTTACGCGTACGCGTCATTGACGCGTACGCATCGCCCAAAATTCCTTTAGCCCAAGAATTGAACATTCTCGAGGACGTTGGAGGTAATGTTGGTTTGGCAACGTTACCTCCAATGTTGACACCCCTTTTTCAATAATGTTGCTCATCAAGCCTTGGGACGTTACTTTGTCCTTTTTTCAACGTTGCCAATTTTATACCCACTATAGACTATTATATATGGTTAGAAAACTCTGAATGTCATCTTTCTAACCCAACTAGAATCACCTCAATTGGATATCTGAAACTCAAGTTATGCTCCTTTGAAGGGGACAGGGTCGCTGGCGTCGGTGTGCAACGTTGGAGGCATCGTTGGCACACCAACGTCTACACCAACGTTGGTAACAATGCCAGATTTGGAAGCTCAAACATGTTGTCCACCCCATAGTATTATATATTTTTGGAAAGCTCTGGATTCCTACTTTCCAATGCTTTTAGAATCACCTCATCTGGAGCTCTGTAGCTCAAGTGAACCTTGTTATTCATCCTTCCTTGGTGAATTTTTTTCTACTTTTCTTTTGCTTCAGAAACATATTCATCAATTGTAGCATAGTGTCATGTATTGTAGCAGCTTTTTAGCTTATTTTCAATCAACACATATTCACTACAGACACTTAGCTCACAATTCTTCCTAAGGACATTGATGCCCAACACCTCTTTGGGTTACTAAATGCCTTATAACTAGGTTGCTCTTGACAGTGGAGTTTTGGTTGATAATCCCGAGTTAGTTAACCCAAGTTACTAGGTGTTGAAACACTCCTTAGAACTTAATAATCCAAGTAGATCCTAGTACAAAGACACCACATGCATATGTCTTAAGGTCCAAGCTATTGGTGCCTACCTTTATTCTTTGTTTCTTTCATTTTTGTTGCCAACTTTTGGCTTTTCTTTCTTTCCTTCTTATTTGTTTTCTTTCTTCCAAGGATATTTATTCACTGAGGTCTCACAACAGTACTAAGTTCATACTTAAAAAAGGAACATTCTACCCTTTAGTTTTTATTATTGAACTTACCAACTAATTAAACATATACCACCACTGATCCTTATTCTAATTCCTATCAAATTGGACTTTAACAGCTTCCTGCTTCAAAACATTTTTTTTTCAATTAAATGGGACAAAGCATATATATAAGCATATGAAAGTGAATACAAACACTTAGACTAGCACACTTAAAATTGAAAATTAAAGAAACAGAATTCAAATGCAGGCAGCTTATAAGCACGTGAACATTCAGACTTCCAAACATTTCAAAGTAACACAGTTAAGTAATAATACAACCTCTTGACATCTTCTTGCTTAAATTTTCATCACCCTCCTTAACTTCTGCATTCTCCTTGATGATGATGCATAGTTCTTCCAAGAGATTGATTATCTTCCTGCAAAGTCATTGGAAGTTGCTTGTTCCCCAATCACTTGAGAAACAGTTAGCATGCATGTAAGCTTATGATTTTCTGAACTAAAGTTGGTGTGTGAACACCAAACTTAGTTCCTTGTCTAATGTAGCAGATTGAATACATGCAGAGGACCTCATGTTCTTTTATTAAGAAAACAACTATGAACTAGAAATAAAAACAATTGTTAAGTAGTTTCCCTGATTGTTTGGTGACAGTGACTATTAATACTGAGGGTTGAAGTGTGCTTTTAATGAAATCTTTGGTGGAACACCAAATTTAGAATTCCATATTCACCCCTGAATTACTTTGGTGTGCAACACCAAACTTTGCTCCTTGTAATACAGCGAGATCTTCTTACTACTTTATTGAAATAACTAGGAAAAGAAAACTACCTCTGGTTGGGTTGTCTCCTAACAAGCGCTCTTTTAATGTCATTAGCTTGACATTTTGGTCATAAATTTCTTCCTCTTCTTCCATTTTGTTAAGAGGAATGACCTCAAGTGGAAAAAGGAGCCAGTTAATGCCCCTTGTTGTAAGTGCCTCTTTCCAGCAAGCTTTCTTTTGTGATTAGCTTGAGTGAACTTGCTTGTTGGATTAGGAGTTGGATTGTTCTTTGACCTTCTCTTTTTCATGGATATTGTCCTTTGCTTCTCGGTTACAATCCTCCTTTTGGTGCTTGTTTCTACTGCCTTCACATCGTTGATCTCAAGACTTGGGTATTGTTGGATAGTTGGAGCATCCTCTTTGTTAAGAGCTTCTTGGATTGGTGGTTCAATGAACTCACCCTCTATGAAACTCTCTGTTTCATTGGAGTGTAGACTCCTTTGATTGACTTCCTCCCTTTCTTCTACTTGATGTTGCAGTGAATCTGTTGGGAGTGAATTTGCATATTCCTTCGTCACCCCTAGTAGCCTTTGTGGGTATGGAGCCTTAGGCTTATATACTCTCATAACCTCCTCCTTCTTCATAAGAATTTCACCTGGTCCGGGTGCCTCTTTTTCTGGTTCTTCTGCCCTTGTAACCTCCATTTGGTCTCCATCTTCCTTGCTAAGCACTTCTCCAAACTGGTTGGCTGTATGGTTTAAATGTGCTTCCATGTTTCTGAAAGTGATGGCTTGTTTTTCTGTTAAGGCTCTGGACCATTGAATGAACTCCTCAGTTTCTGAAGAGAGTGAAGTGGTCTCTCTATGTGATCTCAACTCTTCAATGAATTGTTCTTCAGAATAGCACTGTGCTGTCTGTTTTAGTTTTTCTTCATGCTCCCTTTTTGCTATTTTCTCCTCTTCATTTATCTTTGTCATTCTTTCAAGGAGGAGTTCTATTCTAGCAATTTGATCTTCTTCTCTCTTTCTTCTGAGTTCTTCAAGGATGAGTTCTGCCTCAGCAAGTCCATCTAAAGGTGGGTGTGTAGGTTGTGATGGTTGGTTGGGATAGGCTTGTGAATGGATTTGGTTATTTTGTGGTTGTGTGTTCTGAAAGTGGTACGACTCTTGTGGGTAATGGAATGAGTTTTGTGGATGGTAAAATGAATTGTATAGAATTGGGACAGAACTTTGTGCTGAGGTATACTCAAATGATGAAGAATTTGGACATGTGAAACTAGGAGGTGAGGTTGGATAATTGAGAGTTGATAGCTCTTGATGAATGGGGTATGAATGAGTGAGATCTCTTTAATTTTTATCTTCCCAGCCACAACTTAAATAGTGATCGATTTCACCAAAATATGGACCATTTTGTAGCTCTGGAAAATACCCCTATTTCAGCTTCTTGATGCTCCCACCCACCATGAGCATAATAACATGAATCATTATATGGTGGTGGGAAGCTTCCCAGGAAATTTGATTGACCAAAACATGATGGATGCTTCTTTCCTTCTTGGAAAAAGCTCTGTCTCAAACAATAATCACCAAAAGAAATTGGAACCTCCATTGTCATAAATGAGGGATCCTTAGTGAGGCAATATCACAAACAGCTTAAAGTGCAGAGAATACTATTAGCAAATTGAAACAAAAATTAATTAACAAAAGAAAATAAAAAATGATCAATCTAGTTATCCTCCAATTTAGTAATTGTCAATACAAAACCAAGCCCCGGCAACGGTGCCATAAACTTGATTCATTTGAAAACTTGTCTCTCAACAAATTTCCTCCGACAAGTGCACCGGATTGTCGTCAAGTAAAAACTCACTGTAGAGTGAGGTCGAATCCCACAGGGATTGGTTTGTTGATCAATGATAATTGGAGAATTTTTCTAGTTAAGCAAAATCAGAATTGAATTGGGATTGCAAACTGTAAATTTGGCGGGAAACTTAAATTGCAAGAAATTAAATGACAAAAATTAAAGTGCGAGAAATTAAATGGCAGAAGCTTAAATTGCATGAAATTAAATGGGAATGGGGATTAAGCATGTAATTAAAGAAGCAGAATATAAAAAGAATGGGTAAGATCAGAGTGGGGAATTCATTGGATTTCAGGAGATATTGAACTCTCCGGATTAAATCATTTTCATCTCTTCCTCAATCAATTCATTCATTGACATTGCTTGGCAACCTTAGGTGATTGGATCCAAATGTCTTGGCTCACCAATCTCTCTAAGCATGAACAATTGCCCAATGTCTTGATTTAATTGCTCATGGGAAGAGTTGAAGTTCGGTCACTGATTATACCACACAAATTCATATATCAAAGTATTAGTAGGATTAAATGTCACAATATCCATCCAACCCCCGTCTAATCCAATATGAGAAAGTAATTCTAGCATGAATTCTTCATCCCTCTCTCAAGGATCAGAAGAATTCCAATTATGGATAGCTTCTCTGTCAAGACAACTATCCAATTGAATTAAGATCGAAAGCTTTCTAACAGAAATCAAGAGAAAAGAAAGAAGAAGAAGATGAAAACTACTATTGATACATTGAATTACAATAGAGCACCCTAACCTAATGAAAGAGGGTTTAGTTCATCATAGCTCAATTCAAATTACAGAAAAAGAAAAGTTCAGAAAGAAATAAAGAAAGTATAAAAGAAACTAAAAGAAAAGTGCAGGAAATGAAAATCAGGGAATTGAACTCCCCGAGCCCTCCTCAGGGCCTCCAGAGAGCTCCCTTAATCTTCAACAATTCTTCTATTTTTACCATCTTCAATTGGATCTGGTATTTGGATGTGGGCCTTGGCCTTGATTGAAGCAATGAGGAATCACTCTAGCTAACGTTGACCTTGGCTAAACATTCATAACTTGTAGGGTGCCATTTTATAACTGAAATTGGCCTTAACATTGGTGGTAACGTTTGTATAAAAACGTTGAGCCCAAACGTTGCATGACAGATGAATTCTGATTGCTGCTAGCAACGTTTGACTCAACATTGGTGCACCAATGTTCGCTCATCCGCGCGTGTGCGTATACCACGCGTACGCGTGAAGGCTACGTTTTTTCCCTTCCACGCGTGCGCGCACACCACGCTTACGTGTGCATTGCCATTTTTCTATTCCACGCGTACGTGTCATAGACGCGTGTGCGTCGATTCAAGTTTCTCAATTCCAATTTTTGGGCTTCTTATTGCGGATGTTAGAGGCAAAGTTTGAGGCAACGTTGGACCTCCAACATTCATTCAGTCACACATATGCGTGACCCACGCATATGCGTGAATGGTAAATTTCACCATTTCAGGCGTGCGCGTAGCTCACACTTTCACCATTTCGTCATTGACGCGTACGCGTCGCCCAAAATTCCTTTAGCCCAAGAATTGAACATTGTCGAGGATGTTGGAGGTAACATTGGTTTGGCAATGTTACCTCCAACGTTGACACCCTTTTTTGCATAATGTTGCTCATCAAGCCCTGGGACGTTACTTTGTCCTTTTGTCAACGTTGGCAATTTCATGCCCACTATAGACTATTATATTTGGTTAGAAAGCGTTGAATGTTAGCTTTCCAACCCAAATGGAATTACTTCAACTGGACATCTGCAACTCAAGTTATGCTCCTTTGAAGGGGACAGGGTCGCTGGCGTCGGTGTGCAACGTTGGAGGCAACGTTGGCGTTGGTAACAATGCCAAATTCGGAAGCTCAAACGTATTTTCCACCCCATATTATTATATATTGTTGGCCTTACTACAGGTTGGTACCATGTTCGTCTACGCATTTTTTGGGGCAGTTTTCTCCCTCAATTTTAGTGTCCAACATGTAGTGCCATATATGCTTGAAAAGCTCTGGATCTATACTTTCCAATGTCTTTGAAATCACCTCTTTTGGAGCTCTGTAGCTCAAGTTAGTTATGTTTGAAGTAGACCCCTTCAGGCTGTGAGGAGCAACATTTCCAGCAACATTATAGAACCAACTTTGGCTCCAACGTTGCTTCCCTTTGCTTTCTTTCATGGCCTTCTTGTTGCTTCTTTGCCTTCTGATGGGTTGAAAATGATTCCATCATTTAAACTTACCAGCAAGTGTACCGGATCACATCAAGTAGTAATTACTCACATGAGTGAGGTCGATCCCACAGGGATTGATGGATTGAGCAATTTTAGTTAGGTGATGAATTTAGTTAAGCAAACAGTTGATTATTAGAGTGAATTGTGACCAACAGAAGCTAAATTGCATGAAAATAAAAGGGAGAGGGGAAATTGACAGAAAAGTAAAGTGCAGAAGAGTAAATTGCATGAAACTTAAAGTGCAAGAAAGTAAAAGAGTTGAATCTTAAAGTGCAAGTAATGTAAATGACTGAAGCTTAGATTGCAAGAAATGTAAATTGCATAAAACTTAAAGTGCAAGAAATGTAAATTTCTTGAATAGTAAAGGGATGTGGGAGCTGGGATTCAGAATTTAACAAGAGAATGTGAAGAGAAGTAAATCGGAGAAGTAGAAGATGAAATCTTGAAGAACAAAATAGAAAGTAAACTTAGCTCAATTGCAAAATCTAATAGAGAAATTGAAGATCTCAGGGGATCAATGAGACTAGAAAATAGATCTAGATCTCAATTCCTTCCTTAATCGAACAGAAAACAATTTGCAGAAGAAAGGAAGATGAAAGCAATAAATGAACTTCAGATCCAATTCTCAATTCACTGAATTATGTAGAAGAAGAACAAAGAGGGATTTCAGATCAAGAATTGAAACAGAATTCTTTCAATCTCAATCCAAATTTTAGAAACAGAAAGTAAGAAATGCAGAAATAAAAACAAAGAGAAAGAGAACTCAGATCTCCATCCCAATTCCCAAATTTCAAAGGAAAACTAAAATTGAGCTAAAATGTAAAAGTGAAGAAAGGTAAAACTAAAAAAAATGAAAGAAAAGTCCCCTTCAAATCAAACTAACTCCTATTTATACACTTTCTAATTTTGATTTTAGAATTTGGAGTGGGCTTTTTCATCTCGTGAAGAAATTTATCCAAGGTGGCATTTAATTGAAATTGGGCTCAGGGACACCTCCTAGGGAAGCTCTCAGTCATGTAACCCAACGTAACACTCAATGGTCTTCTCCTAGGCTTCAAACCAAGCCTTGTGTAGCGCTCAGTTACTTGTTTCAACGTAGTGCTACAAGCCTTGGGTGGGGCTCCCCCTTCGAGCCTTGGCCATTTCATTTTGGCCAATTTTCCTTGCATACTAGCGCACAGTGAATGCTTGCAACGTAGCGCCCTTTATGCGCTGAGGCTCCCTAGTTCGAACCTTGGTGAGGCCATCTTTTGCTAATTTCCTTGCTTGTAGCGCTCCTTCATTCCTCCATGTGCTTGGTTCGAATCCTGGCTCCACCTTTCCTTGATATCATGCCTTGATTTCCTTTTGGGGAGGCCACGAAAAAGGTGAAACACCTAACGGAGGGCTATACTTTTGAGCCCTGGTGCCTTGCTAATTTGGCCTCCGTTGAGCACTCCGTTATGTGCACCAACGTAGCACCATTGCTTCTTGGTTGGGACTCTTCTTCTCTAGCGTTGAAATAAAGAGCGCAGCGCTCAATTAGTGAGCGTTTGGTCCTTGCCCCATTTGATGCATGACGCTTTTGTGTCTTGGGTCATGCTTTCCAAAGCGTGGCCTAAGGTCTAAAGCGTGCTCTACGGTTCCTTTTTCCTCTTTTTCATCATTTCTTCACCTATAAGTAATCAAAATAACCAATCAAAGCATCACCAAATTCACAAAATTTCTAAATCATTCAAAAACCAACCAATTATAGCTTAAACCATGTGATTTTGTGCCAAATGAATGATGGTTGATTTAATTGGTATAACCATACAAATCCACTCCAAATCACTTGCTTATGATGCAAGAAAGTGCATAAAACCTGATGAAATAAGTGAAAAATGCTTGAAAAGCTAGCATAAGATGACTTGTCATGACAACACCAAACTTAAATCTTGCTTGTCCCCAAGGAAGCACTAAACATAAGAGAAAATGAAATAAAAAAGAGAAGCATACGTGTCCTTATTTAGCAGTTAATTGAACTTGATTCATGGGGTTTTATGTAGACAAATGCAGCTCACTTATTACTTTGCTGATAGATAAGAAATGTTTCCTCAAAGGTTCACTAGAGTTGCTGCTATAATGCCTTGCTTTTGATTGATCCCTCTTAGCTTTTTCTTTCTTTCCTTTGCCTAGAAAGCTTATTCTTTAAGGAAGGCTTGGTGGCAAGTGTTGCAGCAGCCTTTTGGCTCAATTTTTCTCAACACTTCTTCACCACTGACACATGGCTCATAATTTCTTCCTAGGAACATTGATGCCCAGCATCTCTTTAGATTAATAAATGCTTTGTAACTAGGTTGCTCTTGATAGTGGACTTTTGGTTGGCAATCCGAAATCAGTTGATCCAAGTGGCCAAGTTTTGAAATACTCCTCAGAACCTACTTGTCCAAGCATATCCTAGTACAAAAACACCACAGACATATGTCATAGGGTCCAAGCTATTGGTGTCTAGCCTTATTGTTTGTTTCTTTGCCCATTTTTGGCTTTTCTCTTTCTTTTTCTTTCTTATTTGGCTTCATTCTCAAAGGATATTCATTGATAACAGACTTTATAGTAGCAAACTAATTCACACTTCAAAGAATATGTTATTATGCAGCTTTTGTTATTTGAGCTAACCATTAACTCCAACAAATACCACCACTAAATTCTCATTCTAATTTCTACAACATTGGACAATTGCTTTTCTAAATCAAACATTTTTCTTTTATTTATGCAGAAGGGAAACAAAATAGAATTTAAGCCAATGTTTAATGACAAGCACAATGCAATTCACTTGTAAGAAAACTACTCAGAACATGAAAGTGTAAAACATAAAGCATTTGGAGGCATCTCATGTTTCAGATATGCATCTTCCTTATTTAATTTTAAAAAGGAAACATGAAAGAAACTCCACCACCCCCTAGTTGTCATGCTCCTTGCTCCTTCTTAACTCTCCTTTCTTCTTCTTCCTCTTCTTGGTTGCATCTTGAGGTTCTTCAACAGGGCACCTTCTATCCCAAATAGGGTCTATCAGACCTAAGAGTCCAGCTTCCTCCAACCCACGCTGTATATTTCTTGGTTCTTCCTCTCTGCTGGTTTACTAGCTCTTGGCATTGCTCAAATGGCTTGATATGTGGTTCCAATGCTGGCATGCTGTGGACCAAGTAATCCAACTTTGATTGGGTGTCTATATCATAGTCCATTCTATCATAGTGCCTATGTTCTCCAATGGTATGATATATGTTCTTCCACTGATATAAATTTTGAGTGTATTCCCAATACTTGGCCTGTCGTAGGGACAATCTGTCATAAGACTCTTGAAAATTTTGATGCACGGAAAACTTGTCTCATAACAAATTTATTTCGGCAAGTGTATCGAATTTGTCGTCAAGTAAAAACTCACAATAGAGTGAGGTCGAATCCCACAGGGATTGATTGATCAAGCAACTTTAATCAGAGGAATGTTCTAGTTGAGCGAATCCAGAATTTGAGTTGAGAATTGCAGAAAATAAAATGGCGGGAAGGTAAATGGCAGAAAAAGTAAATGCTAGAATTAAAGAACTGAAAGTAAATGACTGAAAGTAAATTACAGAATTGTAAATGGGAATGGGGGAATTGCTCATAAAAGTAAATGACAGAAATTAAAGAGAATGGGTAAGATCAGAAATGGGGAGTTCATTGGTAATAAAAACTAGTATTGATCCATCAAATTACAACAGAGCTCCCTAACCCAATGAAAGGGGTTTAGTTGTTCATAGCTCTGAAAAATGAAAACAAAGATGGAGAATACATGATGAAACTAGAAGTGCAGAGAAAGTAAAATACAGAGAGTAATTCTATGCCAAGAGGCTCCCTATAATTTCCAACTCCCAATTTAATTCAAAGCTACTCTTATATATACTACTCTTCTGTTCTTCTACTTGGCTCTTCAAGTCTTGGGTATGGGCCTTTGGATCTTGAGTTTGAAGCAGTTCTCTTCTTCATTGGGCTTGGCTTTACTTGCAGAGAGAAAGTGTGAAGTGGGCAGAGACTTTAGCTCAGGACGTTAGTGGTGTTAACGTTCAGTGAAAATATGGGTTCGAGAACGTTAGTGACATTCAACTTTTTCACTAACGTTCCTCACCCAAGTAAGAGCCACGTTAACCTCAATGTTAGTGGCACAAACGTTGCCACTAACGTTGCCTCTTTGTCCTTCGCGCACGTTATTGGGACTCAACTTTCCCAATAACGTTGAGAAGCCTCCCCCTTCCCTACGTTAGAGTCCACGTTAACGTGGCTCTTTTAACGTAGGCTTTCCAACCTTCGAGAACGTTAGTGACACTTAACATTGTCACTAACGTTTCAATGTGCCCCTTAGCTCCCACGTTAGAGTCCACGTTAACTAGGTTAACGTGGCTTCTAACGTGGCTGTGCTAGCCATCTCCAACGTTAGTGACAAAGTTGAATGTCACTAACGTTGGCTCATCATCCCTCTCCTCACGTTAGCTTCCACGTTAACTAAGTTAGCGTGGGAGTTAACGTGGCTCATTGTGGCTTGTGTTGGCTCCTTCCAACGTTAGTGACAATGTTTGGTGTCACTAACGTTGTCGACAACCTTTCTTCTTCATGTTAACTTTCACGTTAACTAGGTTAACGTGGGAGTTAACGTGGCTTCTTGGGGATAGTGTGTGTTCATCCCAACATTAGTGACAATGTTTGGTGTCACTAACGTTGTCGACCACCTAGTTTCTTCACGTTAGCTTCCACGTTAACTAGGTTAACGTGGGAGTTAACGTGGCTTCTTGTGACTTGGCCAACATTAGTGAGAAAGTTGAATGACACTAACGTTGGCATCCCATTTTCTTTTTAACGTTAGAGGCCACATTAACTAAGTTAATGTGGCAACTAACGTGGCCACTTATGAACTTGGTCCAACGTTAGTGATAATGTTAAGTGTCACTAACGTTGGCTCCATTTCTTTTCTTCCACGTTAAAGTTCACGTTAGCTTAGTTAACGTGACTCTTAACGTGGGCAATGATGGCTTCGAGAGTGTTATTGGCAATGACTTTTCTCATTAACTTTGCAAGTTACTCCCATTCCACGTTAGTGTTAACGTTAGTGTAACTAACGTAGCTAGTAATGTGGTTCTTCTTTGCTTCCTTTGTCCTGAAATCAAGCATTAAAGTGCATCAAAGTTCTAGTCCAAGTCATGGGAAATGCAACATCCAATTTGTCATTAAATTCATGCAAAATCCTCATGAAATCATGTAAAGTGCACAATGTATGCTTGAATCAAGATGTAAATGAATATCTACCCAAAACTAGCTTATTTCCTAAGGAAATGCATGAAACTACCCTAAAAACAGTAAAGAAAAGGTCAGTTAAACTGGCCAAAATGCCCTGGCATCACAACACCGAACTTAAAGCTTGCTTGTCCCTAAGCAAGTACTGGAACAAGAGAATGATGAATGGAATGCCAAGAGACATGAGTCATTCTTGTGGAAGTCATGTCCCTGGTTTTATAGTGGTTTCATACATAGCAACTTAGGTTCATTCCTGGCTTTCAGACCTTTATCATGTCCTAGAATACTCACTGTGGTTGCATCCCATGAGACTTTTATTCATTGATCCTTTTATTGTTATTTCAGGGCTTATTTTTGTTCTTAAGCTAAGTGCTCTGTAAGGGGGCAACTCTTTAAAATAAGCTTTCAGTCAACGAACTCTACTCTGGTCTTTTAAAAACACTCATTCTCCTTTCATTTGATTCAAAAGGACAAGCATACAAGTAAGTAAGGAGATGATGCAGTAATGACATTCAGACTAGCAAACACAGCCCCAATCAACAAAAAGTTTAAAAGAAAGAATTGACATGCTTATTCACAAGGAGAAAGCACACATACATACAAAGAACATAGAAGACAATCATGCAAATTAAAGTGAGCTGATTGAGTTCCTGCAAATGCTTATCTTGACGTTCTTGCCTCTCAGTAACTTGGTGGATGGCTTAAGTGAGTTGGGAGTATTATTCCTGTTGCTGCTCCATTTGTTATTTCTGCCACTCTTCTTGTTGGCTCATCTAGTTGGACTGAAGGTTTAGTATTTGCTCTTGTCCTTCCATATGTCTCATCCCCAAATCTTCAATGGCTTTTAGAAGGTGATTCATATTCAAGTTGGCTGGGTAAGGATGCTCTTCTTGTTGATATTCTTCCTGATGAGACTCCTCTTGGTGAGCTCCTTCTTTTGCCTTTAGTTTCCCTATTTGTGGCCTTCTTTGTTGCTGAGCAGGTGTAGTATATTCCAGACGCTGGATCGTCATTAGCCTCCCAGGGTGCACCCAGTCTGGATTACCATCCTCAAAGATTACCTTGGCCTTTGTGCACAATCGGAGAATGGTGCTGGGGTACCAAAGTCTGGCACCTGATTCAAGCTTCTCAGTCGAATCTTGAATTCCCTCAGCTATAAGTTCATGCACATTGATTTCTCCACCTTCTATTAGGCAATGTACCATAGTTGCTCGATTAATAATTACTTCTGAATTATTTGCAGCTGGAAGGATGGATCTCCTCACGAGTTCAAACCACCCCTTGCCTTCCGGGCTAAGATCTCCCCTCTTGATGAACCGGGGTCTCCCATCTCCATACCTCTCCCAGTCAGCTGCTATAACACAGATGTCATTCACGATCTTAGTGAGCTCATCATTGTCTGGGCTCCTACTTATCCTTGCATGATAACTAGGCTCATCAAAGTGTGGTGATTTCAGGTGAAGAACTCTTGTTATAGCAACTGGGCTGAAGTCCACCTCCTTTCCTCTTACATAGCTTTTGAAGGTTGGGGCCCTGGCTTTGTCTTCTCTGACCACATTTGCGTAGAACTCTTTGATAAGGTTCACATTGATTTTCCCTTCTGGATTAGTGAGCCTTTGCCACCCTCTTTGTTCAATCTTCTCCCGAATCTGTGGGCATTCGTCTTCATTGAATTGGAAGGTTAACTCAGGTAGTATCTTTTTGAGCTTGATTTGCTCAAATTCTCGTTCATGGAAGGCAGTTTTGAATCTCTTCTCATCGAAAGGAATGCTCTCCATTGGTTCCTTCCATTTTTGCCTTTTTGAGCTTGATGATGCCATGAATTTGAGTTGCTGTGTGAGGGGATTTGAAGGTAAGGATGGATGAAGAATTTGGTTGGTTAGGATGAAGTGTGATGAAGAGGTTTTGGACGCCAAAAGTGTGGAGTGTGGAGAGTGGGAATTTGAGTGTGAGGGGTAAGTATGCACTAGGACTCTCTTATATAGGGAGATTGTGAGTGAATGGAGGGTGTGGATTGATGGAATGGTTGCTTGATGGATGGTAGGGGTTGTGCATGGAGAAAGGACAAGGATCATCATTTAGTGAGGTTTATTGGTTTGGTCTTCAAGAGTCTCCTTTCTTCAATGTTGCATGGCAACATTTTCCAATGCATTCCTTCTTGAGACAAGTGTGTAGTTTCTCTTCATGAAGTGGCTGAACCTTTCTCCTTTAATTGTCCAATCAATCTCCTTCAATGCTCATTTTTCCTATAAAAATCAAATAAGAAAAGTAAGAATTAATATCATAAAAAAATCAATTTAAATTTTACGGCTAGAATAATAAAGGGAAGAAAAGATTAGATTGTTTATTCATTAACTCCAACTAACTAACTAACTGTGTATCCTTATATGCACATTGGTGGCACCATGGGGTGACACCAAACTTAGTTTGGAGCACTGTGATGAAAAGTTCTGTTCAAAGCTCCAAGACTAGCATGCTTTCAGTTGCATTCATGCTTTCTTGGCACGCTTTGAACACCAAACTTGTTCTTCACTATATACTGCAATATAAGGATTTCACCAAGTGTTTGTCAAGTTTGGGTTGGAATTCATGAATATTGACTTATTCACTAGTAAAAGCTCATAAAACATGGGTTGCCTCCCATGAAGCGCTTCTTTAGCGTCACTAGCTTGACGTTTCTCCTTCATCAGGGAGGTTGATAATGCTTCAAGTCCTCCCTTCTTGCCTTGGACTTATATCCATTGGTTGTATCAATGATCTCTACATGTTCCAAAGAGAGAACTCTGTTGATAGTGAAGACCTTAGGTAACTGAGATGGTATAGTGCGGAGATTAGGGGGAATATCTGGGAAGTAAGCTGAGATCACTTTATCTCTTGGAGAGAAGTCTTCCGTAGGGATCTTCTTGTTCCTCCACCCCCTTGGTACTTCTTCTTTGTCCCTTTTGATGTTTCCTTGCTCTTGGTGACTTCTTCTTCTAAGGGAATTTTGTTGTTGTCTTCACATGTCTCTGGTGGTTTAGGTTCCTCCAGCTTTTCCTTGAGTTTTGACAACTGCTTATTTCCTTGTTTATCAACCAAGGGCTTTTCCAGATAGGCTGGTTGTGCTTCAGTGCTTGCTTCCTCTGTCAGCATCTCATTATGATCTTTGCTTGGTTCTTTGTTTTCTTGGTCTGCTTCTTGTGAGAGTTTGAAGACATTAAAGCTGAGTCGTTCATCATGGATCCTCAATATTAGCTCCCCTCGCTCCACATCTATGAGTGCTCTGGCTGTAGCTAGGAATGGTCTTCCCAATATGATTGGGTGAGTGTGACTCTCTTCCATGTCCATGATGACAAAGTCTGTGGGAAGAAAGTATTTCCCAACCTTTAACAACACATTTTCCACCACCCCTATTGCTTGTTTTTGAGTTTTGTCAGCCAGGCTGATGACTACATCTGTGGGCAATATCTCATTGATCTGCAGCCTCTTCACCAAGGATAAGGGCATTAAGTTGATGCTTGCTCCCAAATCGCAGAGTGCTCTATCAATCATTGTTTCCCCTATGGCACAGGGGACATGAAAACTCCCTGGATCTTTTCTTTTTGTAGGCAACTGTGGTTGAATGAGGGCACTGCACTCCTTGTTCATCACTATAGTTTGGCCTCCCTTGAGTGAGCTTTTCCTGGGAAGCAGCTCCTTCATATACTTGATGTATGCGGGCATTTGTTGAATAGTCTTGATGAATGGTATGTTGACATGCAGAGATGCAAACAAATCTAGAAACTTTGAGTATATTCTCTTTTCCACAGCACCATTGAGCAGTTGGGGAAAAGGTGCATAGAGTCTCAGCAGCTCCTGTTGTGAGATTTCTGGTTCTTGATGATCTTTTTCCTTCTTCTCTACTGAGGTATCTTCAGGTTGTTCTGACAGTTTGCTTGGCTTGTCCTCAGTCTCCTTATCACTTATAGTGACCATCTTGCAATCTTCCCATCTTACTTTCTTTGTTTCACCTCTCGGATTCTTCTCTGTGTCACTTGGGAATCCATCTATGGGTTTAGGAATTTGCTCAGAGAGATACCCCACTTGAGATTCCAACCTCTTGATTGTGTCTCCCTGGTTCTTGAAACTGGCTCGCACTTCCTCCTTGAACACCTTGTTGTCTTGAATCTCCTTGCCTATGCCTTTAAGTAGATTCTCAATCCTTGAGAGTCTGTCATCAAATGATTGCAGATCGTGATTAGAGGTGGAACGATGAGGTAAGTTGTTTTGGTTTTGATGTGGATGTGGAGAGGTGTTGTTATTGGGGTGTTGATATAGTCTAGATGTGAAATGTTGGTGGCTTGCATTGTTGGGATTTGGGCGTCTTTGATCAAGACTTTGGTCTTGTTGATTTCCCCACCCAAAGTTTGGGTGATTCCTCCATCCAGGGTTGTAGGTCTTGGAGTACGGATCATGGTTTTGCCTAGGTGAATTCCCAATATAGTTGACTTGCTCCTGACTTCCCTCTGCTTCTTCATTCACTCCTTCTTGGGTTGTTGATGAAGTGGAGATTGCTGCTACTTGGTTCCTCTCCATCTTCTTGGTGAGGTTAGCCAGCTGCTGGGTAATAAGCTTGTTCTGAGCCAGCAGAGCATCTACATTGTTTAGCTCCATCACTCCTCTAGTGTTCCCTCTTTCAGAAGCATAGAAGTAGTCATTCTCTGCTACAGTTTCAATGACATCTATGACCTCCTCAATGGTCTTCTTCTTGTTCAAAGATCCTCCGGATGAATGGTCTACGGCCTTCTTTGACTCATAAGAGAGCCCTTTATAGAAAATGTGCAGCTGCACCCATTCATTGAACATATCTGGTGGGCACCTCCTCGTTAGGTCTTTAAACCTCTCCCATGCTTCATATAGAGTCTCACCATCTTGTTGCCTGAAAGTTTGGACCTCAGCTCTCAGCCTATTGATTCGTTGAGGGGGGTAAAATCTTGCTAATAATTTATTCACCACATCTTCCTAAGTTGTCAAGCTCTCCTTTGGGAAAGACTTCAGCAACTTGGCTGCCTTATCCTTGAGTGAGAATGGAAATAGGAGCAGTCTATAGGCGTCAGGATGAACACCATTAGACTTCACTGTGTCACATATTCTCAGGAAGGTGGTTAGATGTTGATTGGGGTCTTCTTGGACACTTCCTCCGAACGAACAGTTGTTCTGAACAAGGGTGATGAGCTGTGGTTTTAGTTCAAAATTGTTGGCATGGATGGTTAGCTTTTGAATGCTACTTCCACAGTTTCCCGGGTTTGGATTGATGTAAGAGCCTAGAACTCTTCTATCCTCCCCAACATGATTTGCTCGACCTCTTCCGCCATGGTTGTGAGTCTCTTCTTCATGATGGTTTTCCATGTTTTCTTCCATATTTGGTTCAAAGTATTCCTCAAAGTGTTCCTCTTCTTCTTCAGCACCAACTACACGTTTTACTCTTGCCTCCCTCCTTAGTCTAAGGAAGGTTCTCTCAGATTCAGAATCAAAGGAAGTTGAAGCCCCGCTTCTTCTCCCTGTCATACAACCAACAAGTACAAGCAAAGAGAACAGGTGCAGAAAGTATATCTGTCAGAATTACTGTTAGTGTGAGTGATGCAATATACCAAACAGTTAGTGGGTTAGTGAAATGAATTGTAAATAACAAAGAAAAAGTAGGGGGAAGGGAAGAAATTAACTAAAACAGAAAGTAAACTACTTAAACAGAAAATTAAATCAAACAAAACAAAAATGCTCAATATAGTTATCTTCCAATTTAATCATTGTTGATGCACAATCAATCTCCGGCAACGGCGCCATAAACTTGATGCACGGAAAACTTGTCTCATAACAAATTTCCTTTGGCAAGTGTACCAAATTTGTCGTCAAGTAAAAACTCACAATAGAGTGAGGTCGAATCCCACAGGGATTGATTGATCAAGCAACTTTAATAAGAGGAATGTTCTAGTTGAGCGAATCCAGAATTTGAGTTGAGAATTGCAGAAAATAAAATGGCGGGAAGGTAAATGGCAGAAAAAGTAAATGTTAGAATTAAAGAACTGAAAGTAAATGACTGAAAGTAAATTGCAGAATTGTAAATGGGAATGGGGGAATTGCTTATAAAAGTAAATGACAGAAATTAAAGAGAATGGGTAAGATCAGAAATGGGGAGTTCATTGGGCTCAGGAGATGTTGCATTCTCCGGATCAATTTCATTTTCATCTCTTCCTCAATCAATGCACTCATTGATCTCCTTGGCAATCTTAAGTGAT
>NC_029794.2:75731950-75750964 GCF_000816755.2 Arachis ipaensis | reverse complement strand
GCTCCCACGTTAGAGTCCACGTTAACTAGGTTAACGTGGCTTCTAACGTGGCTGTGCTAGCCATCTCCAACGTTAGTGACAAAGTTGAATGTCACTAACGTTGGCTCATCCTCCCTCTCCTCACGTTAGCTTCCAACTAAGTTAACGTGGGAGTTAACGTGGCTCATTGTGGCGTGTGTTGGCTCCTTCCAACGTTAGTGACAATGTTTGGTGTCACTAACGTTGTCGACAACCTTTCTTCTTCACGTTAACTTCCACGTTAACTAGGTTAACGTGGCTTCTAACGTGGCTGTGCTAGCCATCTCCAACGTTAGTGACAAAGCTGAATGTCACTAACGTTGGCTCATCCTCCCTCTCCTCACGTTAGCTTCCAACTAAGTTAACGTGGGAGTTAACGTGGCTTCTTGTGACTTGGCCAACGTTAGTGAGAAAGTTGAATGACACTAACGTTGGCGTCCCCCTTTTCTTCTTAACGTTAGAGGCCACGTTAACTAAGTTAACGTGGCAACTAACGTGGCCACTTATGAGCTTGGTCCAACGTTAGTGATAATGTTAGGTGTCACTAACGTTGGCTCCATTTCCTTTCTTCCACGTTAAAGTTCACGTTAGCTTAGTTAACGTGACTCTTAACGTGGGCAATGATGGCTTCGAGAGCGTTATTGGCAATGACTTTTCTCATTAACTTTGCAAGTTACTCCCATTCCATGTTAGTGTTAACGTTAGTGTAACTAACGTAGCTACTAATGTGGTTCTTCTTTGCTTTCTTTGTCCTGAAATCAAGCAATAAAGTGCATCAAAGTTCTAGTCCAAGTCATGGGAAATGCAACATCCAATTTGTCATTAAATTCATACAAAATCCTCATAAAATCATGTAAAGTGCACAATGTATGCTTGAATCAAGATGTAAATGAATATCTACCTAAAACTAGCTTATTTCCTAAGGAAATGCATGAAACTACCCTAAAAACAGTAAAGAAAAGGTCAGTGAAACTGGCTAAAATGCCCTGGCATCAAATTTGTTGACTGTTCCCTTTATCCCTCAAGAACTCTATCTTGAAATTCCCTTTGTTGTTCCAGCATCTGGACTTGGAAGTTGTCTTGCTTGTCCATCATTTGCTGCTGCCACTATTATTGTTGCTCACAATCCTTCAAATACTGCTCGTGTTATTGCAAGTATAGCTCTTGTTGCCTTAAATACTGCTCATGTGCTCTCATATTTTGTTGAGATATTGCTTCAATAGCTATTTGCAATTGGCTCATGTCTATAGCACCAGGAGCTTGCTCTTCCTCTACTTGTGATCTTCTTCTTCTTCCTTGGGCTCTTCCTTCCTCTTAGTTGTCATCATCAGTGGCACTCCAGCCCTATGGATAGCTCCAGCCCTTGGGCTCTTCCTTCCTCTTAGTTGTCATCATTAGTCGCTTAGTTATTCCCTTGCCTCCTTTTACCTTCTCTGTATCTTCATCTTCAAAGAGCACTCCAGCCCTATTGCATAGCCTCAGAATAGTGCTTGAGTGACCAAGCCTACTTGATTTGCTTGTATTCTCAGCCATTTCCTGGATGCTGTCTGCTATGAGCTATGAGAGGTTGATTTCTCATCCCTTTAAGATGCAATAGGTCAGGATAGCTCGCTGGATTGTGACTTCTGAGGTGTTTCCAGTAGGGAGTATAGACCTTCTCACCACATCATATCACCCTTTGGCCTCAGGTATGAGATCTATTCTTTTCAAGTGGCTTGGAGCTCCCTCTGAGTCCCTTTTCCAGTCTCTGTCTTCAAAACACAACCCATGTAGTATCTTATCAGGGTCATTCTCACCCTGAAATCTTTCCTCAAAGCTAAGCTCTCCATAGGCTATTACTCTTAACTGTAGGGCCCTCATGACTGATGGTGGACTAAAATCTACCTCAACACCCTGACATAGCTCTTACAAGGGGGCTGTCTTGGCTTGACTTCACAGCATTGGCTTCACACAAAAGTTCCCACCTCCTTTCCATGGTAATTCTTCTCATGACAGGATACTCTCCACCCCTCAGTCTAAAGCCCATTTCTGGCATAACATGCTTTGACTCCATGAGCCTATGATACCTTGATTCATGGAATTGAGACATGAATCTCTTTGTATCATAGGTTGATGGTTCGGTCACTATTGGCTCCTTGCCTTTCCTTCTTCTAGAGCTTGAAGAAGCCATATATTAAGAAGGAAGTAAAGAAGAAAGGATGAGCTTGGGCACGGCTTTGTTGTGAGAGGAATGGAAAATGGTATGCTATACTTTAATGTGTTTGAGAGAAACTGTTTGAGTGAAGCAAAGACAAATGGATGAGGAAGTCTTGTATGAAAAGAAGGGATATGTAAGCTTGGAAGTGTCACCATCTATTTATAGTTAAAGCATGAATCTTTAAACAAAACCACAAGTGAGGAAAGCTTTTTGGCTAGGCAAATGAAGGGTGAAGATTGAGCAAAATATTGTGGGGAGCTCATAGCATGGACGGCTTGCATGCATAGTTGAAGGTTGACAAGGATAGCTCCCCATTGGATGCATGTGGTTCGGCCTCCAAGGGTTCAAAGCATGCAGATTTTGTTTCCCAAGAGAGCACGCTTCTCTAAGCACATGTGACTCTCTTTTCACCTTGTCATGGCCGTGCATGCTCCTTTTTGTCCTCTTCTCAATCTTCTTTGTCCTATAAAATTAAGTCAAAACAATGGTACGCATTGGAATAATTTTGGTATGGTGGTGTGGTGATGAGTAACAAAGAAAGGTAATTCTACATGTTCTTTATTTAAATGACCAATCATGCTCCTTAGATTTTTAACAAAGATTTGGTGGACACTGGTGCGTGAATTGTTTGTTCTCTGGCAACGGCGGCAAAAACTTGGTGCGCGTAATGCTTCTCAACACTTCTTCACAACTCCGCATAACTAACCAGGAAGTGCACTGGGTCATCCAAGTAATACCTTACGTGAGTAAGGGTCGATCCCACGGAGATTGTCGGCTTGAAGCAAGCTGTGGTTATCCTTGTAAATCTCAGTCAGGCGGATTCAAATGGTTATGAGGTTTTGATAGTTAAAATATAAATAAAATATAAAATAAGATAGAGATACTTATGTAATTCATTGGTGGGAATTTCAGATAAGCGTCTGGAGATACTTTGTTGCTTCTGAACTTCTGCTTTCCTATTGCCTTCTTCCAACCATGCATTACCCCCTTCTATGGCAAGCTGTATGATCCTCTCGGATGAAAACAAATCCATATGCAATGTCACTGCACGGCTAATCATCTGTCGGTTCCCGCTAACATCAGAATAGGACCATTGTCCTTTTGCACACTGTCACTGCACCCAACATTCACAAGTTTGAAGCTCGTCACAGTCATCCCTTCCCAGATCCTACTCGAAATACCACAGACAAGTTTTAGACTTTCCGAATCTCAGGAATGCTGCCAATAGTTCTAGCCTATACCACGAAGATACTAATTTCACAGACTCAGTCCGTGTATTGGATATCCAAGAGAGTATACTCTAGCTGTCATCCAATGACTACGTTGAACATCATGTAGATCACTTTGTGGTTGTTAGGCATGCAATCTTGGCTAAGCGAGTAACGAAGATTGGGTGATTGTCACGGGTTACCCCTTCATTCTGAATTAACTGAATTAAGAACAAGAGTATATCTTGGAGAAGAAGTAGGCGTGAATTGAAGGAAAAACAATAGTACTTGCATTAATTCATAAAGAACAACAGAGCTCCACACCTTAATCTATGCGGTGTAGAAACTCCACCGTAAAAAATACATAAGTGAAAAAGGTATAGGAATGGTTGTGAGGCTAGCCTCCAAATGTGTACAATGGTCTATGATAGTACAGAAAATGAGTAACTAAGTGCAGATAGTACAGAAAAGTAGTTTATATACTAGACTAGTAACCTAGGGTTACAGAAAATGAGTAACTAAGTGCAGATAGTACAGAAATCCACTTTTGGTGCCCACTTGGTGTGTGCTTGGGCTGAGCATTGAAGCATTTTCGTGCATAGACCCTCCTATCCATTAATGCTTAAAGCCTTAGATCCTTTTTACCCTTTCCTTTTGGTTTAAAGGGCTATTGGCTTTTTTTGCTTGCTTTTTCTTTATCTTTCTCTTTTTTTTTTTTTGCCATTTTTTTTCACAAGCCTTTGGTTTTCACTGTTTTTTCTTGCTTCCAAAATCATTTTTCTGATTTTTCAGATTATCAATAACATTTTTCCTTTTTCATTATTCTCTCAAGAGCCAACAATTTTAACATTCATAAACAACAAATTCAAAAATATGCATTGTTCAAGCATTCATTCAGAAAATAAAAAGTATTGCCACCCCATCAAAATAATTAAACTAATTTCAAGATAGAATTCGAAATCATGTACTTCTTGTTCTTTTGCAAATAAAAGCATTTTTCATTTAAGAAAGGTGAAGGATTCATAGGACATTTATAGCTTTAAGACATAGACACTAAACACTAATGATCATGTAATAAAGACACAAACATAGACAAAACATAAAGCATAATTTTTGAAAAACAGAAAAATAAGAACAAGGAAATTAAAGAACGGGTCCACCTTAGTGATGGCGGCTAGTTCTTCCTCTTGAAGATCTTATGGAGTGCTTGAGCGCCTCAATGTCTCTTTGGTCTTTTCTAATTTCATGGGGAGGATGGAATGCTCTTGGTGCTCCATCCTTAGTTGTCCCATGTTGGAACTTAATTCTCCTAAGGAGGTGTTGATTTGCTCCCAATAGTTATGTGGAGGAAAATGCATCCCTTGAGGCATCTTAGGGATTTCATGATGAGGAACTTCCTCATGCTCTTGTTGAGGTCCATGAGTGGGATCTCTAGTTTGCTCCATCCTTTTCTTAGTGATGAGCTTGTCCTCTTCAATGAGGATGTCTCCCTCTATGGCAATTCCGGCTGAATTGCATAGGTGACAAATGAGATGAGGAAAGGCTAACCTTGCCAAAGTGGAGGGCTTGTCTGCCACGTTGTAGAGTTCTAGGGATATGATCTCATGAACTTCTACTTCCTCTCCATTCATGATACTATGGATCATGATAGCCTGGTCTACAGTAACTTCAGACCGGTTGCTAGTAGGAATGATAGAGCGTTGGATGAACTCCAACCATCCCCTAGCCACGGGTTTGAGGTCAAGCCTTCTTAGTTGAACCGGCTTGCCTCTTGAGTCTTTCTTCCATTGAGCTCCTTCCACACAAATGTCCCTAAGGACTTGGTCCAACCTTTGATCAAAGTTGACCCTTCTAGTGAAAGGGTGAGGATCTCCTTACATTATTGGCAAGTTGAATGCTAACCTCACATTTTCCGGACTAAAATCCAAGTATTTTCCCTGAACCATTGTGAGCCAATTCTTTGGGTTCGGGTTCACACTTTGGTCATGGTTCTTAGTGATCCATGCATTGGCATAGAACTCTTGAACCATTAAGATCCTGACTTGTTGAATGGGGTTGGTGAGGATTTCCCATCCTCTTCTTCGAACTTCATGTCAGATCTCCGGATATTCACTCATTTTGAGCTTGAAGTGGACCTCGGGGATCACCGTTTTCTTGGCCAGAACTTCATAGAAGTGGTCTTGATGCACTTTTGAGATGAATCTCTCCATCTTCCATGACTCGGAGGTGGAAGCAATTGCCTTCCCTTTCCTCTTTCAAGAGGTTTCTCCGGCCTTAGGTGCCATTAATGGTTTTAGAATAAAAAGCTTTAGCTTTTCCCACACCAAACTTAGAATGGTTGCTCGTCCGTGAGCAAAAGTAGAAAGAAAGGAGTAGAAGAAGAATAAATGGAGGAGATGGAAGGAGGTGAGTGAGGGTTGTTTGGGGAAGAGTGTTATAGAAAGGTGTGAAGAGGAGAGAAGAAGAGGTGGGGTAGGTGGGGATCCTGTGGGGTCCACAGATCCTGAGGTGTCAAGAAATTCGAGTCCCTGCACCATTCTGGCGTTTAAACGCCCATTGTGTGCCAAATCTGACATTTAACGCCAGCTCTGCTACCTTTCTTGGCGTTAAACGCCAGTCTGCTGCCCATTAATGGCGTTTAATGCCCAGAATGCTGCCAAGCTGGGCGTTAAACGCCTATTCTGCTATCCTTACTGGCGTTTAAACACCAGTAAGCCTGTCCTCCAGGGTGTGCTATTTTTAATGCTGTTTTTCATTCTGTTTTTGACTTTTCAGTTGTTTTTGTGACTTCACATGATCATCAACCTAAAGAAAACATAAAGTAACAATGGAAAATAAAATAAATATAATTAAATAAAATTAGGTTGCCTCCCAATAAGTGCTTCTTTAATGTCAATAGCTTGACAGTGAGCTCTTAGAGAGCTTCACAGAGACTTAGTACTTGATGATGGCCTCCCAATACCAAACTTAGAAGTTAAGTGTGGGGGCTTTGTTTGACTCTGTATTGAGAAAAGCTTTTCTTGCTTCCTCTCCATGGTTACAGAAGAAGATCCTTGAGTTTTAAACACAATGTAGTCCTCATTCAATTGAAGGACTAACTCTCTTCCGTCCACTTCAATCACAGCTCTTGCTGTGGCTAGGAAGGGTCTTCCAAGGATGATGGATTCATCCTCATCCTTTCCAGTGTCTAGGATTATAAAATCAGTAGGGATGTACAGGCCTTCAACCTTCACCAAGACATCCTCTACAAGTCCATAAGCCTATTTTCTTGAATTGTCTACCATCTCTAGTGAGATTCTTGCAGCTTGCACCTCAAAGATCCCTAGTTTCTCCATTACAGAGAGGGGCATGAGGTTTATCCCTAACCCCAGGTCACACAGAGCCTTCTCAAAGGTCATGGTGCCTATGGTACAAGGTATTAAGAACTTTCCAGGATCCTGTTTCTTCTGAGGTAATTTTAGTTGAACCAGATCATTCAGTTCATTGATGAGCAATGGGGGTTCATCCTCCCATGTCTCATTACCAAATAGCTTGGTATTCAGCTTCATGATTGCTCCTAGATATTGAACAACTTGCTCTTCAATAATATCTTCATCCTCTTCAGAGGAAGAATACTCATCAGAGCTCATGAATGGCAATAGTATGTTCAGTGGAATCTCTATGGTCTCTATATGAGCCTCAGATTCCTTTGGTTCCTCATTAGGGAACTCCTTAGAGGCCATTGGACATCCATTGAGGTCTTCCTTACTGGAAATCACTGTCTTTCCCTCCTCTACAGGTTCGGCCATGTGGGATGTGTTTATGGCCTTGCACTCACTTTTTGGATTCTCTTCTATATTGCTTGGGAGAGTACTGGGAGGGAGTTCAGTAACTCTTTTACTCAACTGGCCCACTTATGCCTCCAAATTTCTAATGGAGGACCTTGCTTCAGTCATGAAACTGAGAGTGGTCTTAGATAGATCTGAGACTATAGTTGCTAAGTCAGAATGGCTCTGCTTAGAATTCTCTGTCTGTTGCTAAGAAGATGATGGAAAAGGTTTGCTATTGCCAAACCTATTTCTTCCACCATTATTATTATTGAAGCCTTGATTAGGCTTCTACTGATCCTTCCATGAGAAATTAGGATGATTCTTCCATGAAGGATTATAGGTGTTTCCATAGGATTTTCCCATGTAATTCACCTCTGCCATTGTAGGATTCTCAGGTTCATAGGCTTCTTCTTCAGAGGAAGCCTCCTTAGTACTGCCTGATGCAGCTTGCATTCCAGACAGACTCTGAGAAATCATATTGACTTGCTGAGTCAATATTTTGTTCTGAGCCAGTATTACATTCAGAGTATCAATCTCAAGAACTCCTTTCTTCTGAGTTGTCCCATTATTCACAGGATTCCTTTCAGAAGTGTACATGAACTGGTTATTTGCAACCATTTCAATGAGTTCTTGGGCTTCTACAAGTGTCTTCTTCAGATGAAGAGATCCTCCAGCAGAGTGGTCCAACGACATCTTGGACAATTCAGACAGACCATCATAGAATATACATATGATGCTCCATTCTGAAAACATGTCAGAAGGAAACCTTCTGATCAGTTTCTTGTATCTTTCCCAAGCTTCATAGAGGGATTGACCTTCCTTCTGTCTGAAGGTTTGGACTTCCACTCTAAGCTTGCTCAACTTTTGAGGTGGAAAGAATTTGGCCAAGAAAGCATTGACCATATTTTCCCAAGAGTTCAGGCTATCTTTAGGTTGTGACTCCAACCATGTCCTAGCTCATTTAGGGGTGTTCATGGTTTGGTTAATCCAAAAACCAAACCAGTTTTTTGGTTAACCAAAAATATAGTATTGGTTAATTAACCAAATTGGTTTTACATGATGAAATCGGTTATTAACCGGTTAGTGGAACTCAAAACCAGTTTTTAACCGGTTATTAAAATAAAAACCGCTTTTTTAAAAAAAAACTGGTTTTTATATAAAAAACCATTTTTGTACCAAAAAATCGGTTTTCGTATCAAAAAACCGATTTTTGTACTAAAAAATTGGTTTTTATACCATAAAATTGGTTTTTACATGTAAAAGTAGATTTTTACACAAAAATTAATATTTTTACATATAAAACCCAAATTTTTACACAAAAAACCGGTTTTTGTCCTAAAAATCGGTTTTTATACTAAAAATTAGTTTTTATACCAAAAATTGATTTTACATGTAAAAATAGATTTTTACACAAAAATTAATATTTTTACATACAAAAACCCAAAATTTTAAACCTTTTTTTAATTGAATTTTTTTAATCTAATTTTTTTCTTTCTAAATGATACGAGTAATATTTGTAAATAATGAAGTCACTTCCATTGCTTTCGTTCCTTTTTCTTTCTTATCTCTTTTCAGTATTTTCTATAAATAATTTTTTCTCTTTATCTCTCTCTCCTCTTCTCTTTCTTTTCTCTCTCTCTTTCTCTCTCTCCCATTTTTCTCTCTTCTTCTCTCTTTCTCTTCTCTCTCTCCCCCTCAACTCTATCAATCTCTCTCTCTCCCCTTCCCCTCTTTCTCCCCTTCCCCTTTCGTTCTCTCTATCCTTCTCTCTCTCTCTCTCCCCCTCCCTCTTTCTCTCTTCCCTCCTCTCCCTCTCTCCTTCTCTCTCCCCTATTCTCTTTTCTCTCTCTCCTTCTCTTTTTTTGTCTCTCTCTCCTTCTCTCTCCCCATCCTATCTCTCTCTCTCTCCCCTCTTTCTTTCCCTCTCTTTGTCCTCTTTCTCTTCGTCTTTCTCTCTCTTCTTCTTCTCTCTCTTATCCTTCTTCTCTCTTCTTATCTCTCTTTTTTTTTCTTTTTCCTCCTCTATCTTTGCCTCCTCTCTCTCTTCTCTCTCGCTTTAGAGAGAAGATGAGAAAAGAGATAGAAGAGGGATAGAGATTGAGAGAAGGTTGAGAGAGAAAGAGAAAAGAGAGAGTAAGAAAAGAAATAGGAGAAGGAGAGAAAAGGAAGAGAGGAAGAGGATGATAGAGAGAAAGAAGAAAAGGAAAGAGAGATGAGCGAGAGAGAGAAAGAGAGAAAAGAAAAAAAAGAGAGAGAAAGAGAGGGGAGGTAAAGGAGAGAGAGAGGAAGGAGAGGGGATAGAGAGAGAGAGGGGAAAAGAGAGGAGAAATGAGAGAGATATGGGAGAGAGAGAAGGAGAGGAGAGGAGAGAGAGAGGATGAGGAGTGATAGAAAAAGGGGAGATATGATTAGAGAGAGGAAGGGGAGGAGAGAGAGGAAGAGAGAGAACAGAGGGGGAGAAAAAGGGAAGGAAAGAGAGAGAGAGGAAGTGAGAGAGCGGAGAGAAGGAGAGAGAGATAGAGAGAGGAGGAGAGAAAGAGAGAGGGAGAGAGAGAAAGAGGGAAGGGGAGAGAGAGGGAGAGAAGGATAGAGAGACAAGGGAGAAAGAAAGAAAGATGAGGTGGAGACAGAGAAAGAGAGAGAGAGAGAGAGAGAGAGAGAGAGAGAGATATAGGGAGAGAGAGGAGGAGAGAAAAAGGGAAAAAAGAGAGAGAGAGAGAAGCGGAGAGAGAGGGAAAGGAGAGAAGAGATAAAGAGAAAAATGAGTTAGAGAGAGAATGGTGAGAGAGATAAAGGGAAAGAAAGGGGAGAGAGAGGGAAAAGAGAGAGAAATAGGGGAAAAAGAAGCGAGAGAAAGGCACGGAGAATAGAGAGAGAAAGAGAGAGAGAGAGAGAGAGAGAGAGAGAGAAAAGGAGAGGAGAAAGAGGAAAATGAGAGAGAGAGAGGAGGGAGAGTAGGGAAAAAGAGAGATAGGAGGAGAGAGAGAGAAGGGAGAGAAAGAGGAGAGTGAGAGAGAAAGAGAAAGAAAGAAGGGAGGGAGAGAGAAAAAGAGAGGAAGGGAGAGAGGCAGGGAGAGAGAAAGGGAGAAAGAGAGAAAGAGTATGTAATTTGGTTTTGAAATTAGGTTTTAATTTTAATTTGGTTTTGGTTTTGGTTAACTGGTTAAAAAACCGGTTTTTTTAATTTGGTTTTGGTTAACCAATTCTAAAAAATATGGATATGGTTTTTAAATTGTTTCATTAAACTGGTTAACCAAAATGTGGTTATGGTTTTTTAACCGGTTAACCATATTTTGGTTTTTTTATGAACACCCCTACTAGCTCTGTCTTTTACAGCAAATGGGAAAAAAGCATAAGTCTATAGACCTCAGGATTAACCCTATTGGTCTTAACAGTGTCACAGATTTGCAAGAATTCAGCTAAGAATTGATGAGGATCTTCCAATGGAAGTCCATGAAACTTGCAATTCTGCTGCATCAGAGAAACTAATTAAGGCTTAAGCTCAAAGTCGTTTGCTCCAATTGTAGGAATTGAGATGCTCCTTCCACAGAAATCAGAAGAGGGTGCAATAAAGTCACCAAGCATCTTCCTTGAATCTCCACTATTGTTGTTGGGTTCGGCCATCTCTTCTTCTTTTTTGAAAAATTTTGTCAGGTCCTCTCCAAAGTGTTGTGCTTTAGCTTCTCTTAATTTCCTCTTTAGAGTCTTTTCAGGTTCCGGATCAGCTTCAACAAGAATATTCTTATCCTTGCTCCTGCTCATATGAAAAAGAAGATAACAGAAAAGAATAGGAATCCTTTATGTCACAGTATAGAGATTCTTTTATGTGAATAGAAGAATAGAAGAGTAGAATGAAGAAGAGAGAAGATGAAGAATTCGAACACAGATAGGGGGAGAGGGTTCAAATTATAAGAAGAAGAGAAGTGTTAGTAAATAAATAAACAAATAGAAAGAGATGAGAGAGAGGGAGAATTCGAATTTTAAATTAAAATAGAAGGAGAATATTTTTGTTTTTATTTTAATTATTGGTTAGTATTCGAAAATTAAGAGAAGAAATAGAATAAAATTTGAAAACTAAATAAATTAATTAATTAAAAAGATTTTTGAAAAAGTGGTTAATGATTTTCGTAAATTGGAGAGATAAAAGTAGTTAGGTGGTTTTGAAAAAGATATGATTGAAATAGAAAACTTATAAATTCAAACAAAAAGTCAAGTAGTTAATTGAAAAAGATTTGAAAATAAATTTTTAAAAGATAGAAAGTTAGAAAAAGATTTTGAAATCAAATTTTGAAAAAGATATGATTGAAGTTTATTTTTAAAAAAGATTTGAAAAGGAAATTAAAAAGATTTGATTTTTGAAATTAAAGTTGATTACTTGACAAACAAGAAACTAATAGATATGATTCTAGAATTTATAGATTGAACCTTTCTTAATAGGCAAGTAACAACTTGAAATTTTTGAAACAAAACATTAAATGTTAGCGATAATTTTGAAAATATGAAATAAAAATAAGAAAAAGATTTTGAAAATCAATTTTAAAATTAGTGAAAATATTGAGAAGAAAATGAAAAAGATTTGATTTTTGAAAAAGATTTGAAAAGATAAAGTTTTTAAATTAAAATTTTGACTTGACTAACAAGAAACAACTAAATTTTAAAACTTTTTGACTAAATGAATTCAAAATTTCGAAATTTATGAGTGAAATAAGGGAAAGATATATTTTTTATTTTTGAATTTTTAATGAGGAGAGAGAAAAACATAAAAATGATGCAAAACATAAAATTTAAGATCAAAATGAATAATGCATGCAAGAACACTTTGAATGTCAAGATGAATACCAAGAACGCTTTGAAGATCATGATGAACATCAAAAACATATATTTGAAAATTTTTAAGAAAAGAAAGACATGCAAGATACCAAACTTAGAAATTTTCAAACTTTAGACACTAATAATTCGAAAATGCATATGAAAAACAAGAAAAGACACAAAACAAGAAAATGCAATGATCAAATAAGGAAAATTATCAAGAACAATTTGAAGATCAAGAAAGAGCATAATGCATGTATTTTTCGAAAATTAAAGAAAAATTAAAAACATACAATTGACACCAAACATAAAATTTGACACTAGACTCAAACATGAAACACAAAATATTTTTGGTTTTATGATTTTATTAAATTTTTTTGTAATTTTTCAAAAATTATTTTGGAAAAAGAAAAAAAAGAAATTCAAAATTTTTAATAAGAATTCCAGGAATCATGCAATGTTAGTATAAAGCATCAGTCCAAAAATTTAGACATGGCTAAATAGCCAGCCAAGCTTTATGTGAAAGCTTCGGTCCAAAAGATTAGACATGGCCAAATGGCCAGCCAAGCTTCAGCAGAACATTACATACAACAGCCAAATTGATAGGAATCAAAAAGCTCCTGCAATGATAAGTGAGAGCCTCAGTCCAAAAGATTAGACATGGCTTAGCAGCCAGCCAGGCTTCACATATCATCTGAAACTCTAGAATTCGTTCTTAAAAATTCTGAAGAATAAAATAAAATAAAATAAGATGAACCGTCAGTTGTCCAAGCTCGAACAATCCCCGGAAACGGCGCCAAAAACTTTGTACGCGAATTGTTTGTTCCCTGGCAACGGCGCCAAAAAGTTGGTGCGCGTAACACTTCTCAACACTTCTTCACAACTCCGCCTAACTAACCAGCAAGTGCACTGGATAGTCCAAGTAATACCTTACGTGAGTAAGGGTCGATCCCACGGAGATTGTCGGCTTGAAGCAAGCTATGGTCATCCTTGTAAATCTCAGTCAGGCGGATTCAAATGGTTATGAGGTTTTGATAGTTAAAATATAAATAAAATATAAAATAAGATAGAGATACTTATGTAATTCATTGGTGGGAATTTCAGATAAGCGTCTGGAGATGCTTTGTTGCTTCTGAACTTCTGCTTTCCTATTGCCTTCTTCCAACCATGCGTTACCCCCTTCCATGGCATGCTGTATGATCCTCTCAGATGAAAACAAATCCATATGTGCTGTCACCGCACGGCTAATCATCTGTCGGTTCCCGCTAGTGTCGGAATAGGACCATTGTCCTTTTGCACAAAGTCACTACGCCCAGCATTCGCAAGTTTGAAGCTCGTCACAGTCATCCCTTCCCAGATCCTACTCGGAATACCACAAACAAGGTTTAGACTTTTTGGATCTCAGGAATCCTGCCAATGGTTCTAGCCTATACCACGAAGATACTAATCTCACGGACTCGGTCCGTGTATTAGATATCCAAGAGAGTATACTCCAGCTGTCGTCCAATGACTATGTTGAACATCATGTAGATCGCTTTGTGGTTGTCAGGCACGCGATCTTGGATAAGCAAGTAACGAAGACTCAGTGATTGTCACGGGTCACTCCTTCATTCTGACTTAACTGAATTAAGAACAAGAGTATATCTTGGAGAAGAAGTAGGCGTGAATTGAAGGAAAAACAATAGTACTTGCATTAATTCATGAAGAACAGCAGAGCTCCACACCTTAATCTATGGGGTGTAGAAACTCCACCGTAAAAAATACATAAGTGAAAAAGGTCTAGGCATGGCCGTGAGGCCAGCCTCCAAATGTGTACAATGGTCTATGATAGCATAAGATGATCAAAGATGTAAAATAAATCTCTAAAAGTAGTTTATATACTAGACTAGTAACCTAGGGTTACAGAAAATGAGTAACTAAGTGCAGATAGTGCAGAAATCCACTTCTGGGGCCCACTTGGTGTGTGCTTGGGCTGAGAATTGAAGCTTTTTCATGCTTAGGCTATTCCTGGAGTTAAACACCAGCTTTGGTGCCAGTTTGGGCGTTTAACTCCAATTCTGGTTCCAGTTTGGGCGTTTTACACCAAGATATTTTAGGCTGACTTTGAATGCCAGTTTAGGCCATCAAATCTCGGGCAAAGTATGGACTATTATATATTTCTGGAAAGTGCATGATGTCTACTTTCCAATTCAATTGAGAGCGTACCAATTGGGTATCTGTAGCTCCAGAAAATCAACTTCGAGTGCAGGGAGGTTAGAATCCAATAGCATCTGCAGTCCTTTTTCAGCCTCTGAATCAGATTTTTGCTCAGGTCCCTCAATTTCAGCCAGAAAATACCTAAAATCATAGAAAAACACACAAACTCATAGTAAAGCCTAGAAATGTGATTTTTGAATAAAAACTAATAAAAATATAATAAAAAGTAACTAAAACATACTAAAAACTATATAAAAATAATGCCAAAAAGGGTATAACTTATCCGCTCATCAGACACCAAACTTGTTCTCTGTTAAGGGATCCATGTAAAACTCAATGAGTATCTGGCACAATTGGCACATTCATTATAAAGAACATTTTATTTCTTACTATGATACCATAAGCTAAAAAAATTATGAAGCAACGTATGATCCATCTATTCATAAATTTGATCCTATGAACAAAAATGATTTTTCTAAAATTCTCTGCATATGTAAACACTAAACTTAATGTTTGGCTATACACTCCAACAAAATGAGTAAGCATATATCCTAAGAAAGCTTGAGAAGCTATTTTTGGAGTGCCTTCAGGCACACCAAACTTAGAAGTCTAGCATATGCTTCAAGACAATGTATGCAATTATCAAATATACTCATGAGAACTCAAATTCATGCTAGAAGGACCATTGATTATTGAAATTGAAACCAAAGCAAAAATATTAAATCATGGGTTGCCTCCCATGGAGCGCTCTTTTATTGTCACTAGCTTAACATTGGACCCTCATTAGGGTGGTTGATGATTGTGATATCTCCGTTTATCTCCTCTCACAGTAAGCTTCCTTCCAGTGCCTTGATGTTCAATTCCTTCCACTTCTGGGGCCCACTTGGTGTGTGCAGGGAGGTCAGAATCCAACAGCATCAGCAATCTTTTTTCAGCCTGAATCAGATTTTTGCTCAGCTCCCTCGATTTCAGCCAGAAAATACCTGAAATCACAGAAAAATACACAAACTCATAGTAAAGTCCAGAAATATGAATTTTGCCTAAAAGCTACTGAAAATAAACTAAAAACTAACTAAAACACACTAAAAACTATATGAAATTAACCCCAAAAAGCGTATAAAATATCCGCTCATCACAACACCAAACTTAAACTGTTGCTTGTCCTCAAGCAACTAGATAAATAAAATAGAGTACAAATAATTTTAGAAGCAATAATATCTTAGAGTTTTTGAGTGAAGCTCAGATTCTAATTAGATGAGCGGGACTAGTAGCTTTTTGCTTCTGAACAGTTTTGGCATCTCACTTTATCCATTGAAGCTCAGAGTGATTGGCATCTATAGGAACTCAGAATTCAGATAGTGATATTGATTCTCCTAGTTTAGTATGTTGATTCTTGAACACGGCTACTTTATGAGTCTTGGCCGTGGCCCTAAGCACTTTGTTTTCTAGTATTACCACCGGATACATAAATGCCACAGACACATAATTGGGTGAACCTTTTCAGATTGTAACTCAGCTTTGCTAAAGTCCCCAATTAGAGGTGTCCAGGGTTCTTAAGCACACTCTTCTTTTTTCTTTGGACCTTGACTTTAACCGCTTAGTCTCAAGTTTTCACTTGACACCTTCACGCCACAAGCACATGGTTAGGGACAGCTTGGTTTAGCCGCTTAGGCCGGGATTTTATTCCTTTAGGCCCTCCTATCCACTGATGCTCAAAGCCTTGGGATCCTTTTTATTTACCCTTGCCTTTTGGTTTTGAGTGTTATTGGCTTTTTGCTTTTGCCTCTTGGTTTTAAGAGCTTTTGGCTTTTTCTGCTTGCTTTTTCTTTTTCTTTCTATTTTTTTTTTTCTGCAAGCTTTGTTCTTTGCTGCTTTTTCTTGCTTCAAGAATCATTCTTATGATTTTTTAGATTATCAATAACATGTCACATGTTCATCATTCTTTCAAGAGCCAACATATTTAACAGTCTTAAACATCAAATTCAAAAGACATATGCACTGTTCAAGCATTCATTCAGAAGACAGAAAGCATTGCCACCACATGTAAATAATTAGAATGTTCTTATTAAAAACTCAAAAATTATTGCCTATTATTCTAAAGAAATTCTTCTATTTTATTCATGTTTGATGATGATGAGGAAATTAAATTATAGCTTTATTGGAGATAAAATCAAAAATATAGATACTAATTACTACTATATGACTCCTAAGGTAAAACTAGAATAAGAACAGTTATCACAGAGTTAAGGCTAAGATTCGAATTTAACAACCTTTGTTCTGGGGAGTGGATGTTCCTCTAATATGTGGGGTGCTTGGTCCTACAAGAGATAATTTCTGGCGCTTCAATTCCCTTAAGTCGCGCCCTTGCTCCTCCTGTTCTTTGATCAAATAGCAAAGAATGCTACTTTGTTCCTTCTGTTCTTTTATTATTTGTTCCATGGCTTCTTGCATCTTGGTAACTGATGTTTCAAGATACTCCCAGTATTCAGATTGAGGGATTTCTGGGAGAAATTCCTGTGTTTTCTTCTTGATGGGGTCATCTTGTGCTTGTTGTTTTTCCATTGATTCTTTGGTGATTGGTCGCTTAATTGAGATATACTCAGTTATTCCCATCCTTACTCCAGCGTTCTTGTAGAGCATAGAAATCAAGCTTGGATAAGCCAACCTGGCATCTTTGGAATTTTTATTTGCAATTTTGTAAAATTTAGTTGAAATCAGTTGATGAACTTCCACTTCTTTTCCCATCATGATGCAATGGATCATCACTGCTCTTCTAATAGTGACTTCAGAACGGTTGCTAGTGGGCAGCAGAGAATGCCCAATGAAATCCAGCCAGCCTCTGGCTACTGGTTTGAGATCTTCTCTTTTGAGTTGATTAGGAACACCCTTCGTGCTGGTGGTCCACCTGGCTCCCGGGATGCATATATCCTCTAGAATCTTATCTAGGCCCTTGTCTGTTCTCATCATTCTCCTATTGAAGGAGTCTGGATCATCTTTCAGCTGAGGTAGCTTTAAGATCTCCCTGATCTTGTCAGGGTGGGTATGAACAATCTTTCCTCTAACCACGGTCCGATAGTCATAGATATCAGATCCAGATAGTCTTTGCCTGTCTGTATACCACATATTAGTATGGAACTCCTGGACCATATTCCTTCCCACTTTCGTTTCAGGATTGGCTGGGATCTCCCAGTTCCTGATTCGAATTTGCTCCTGGATCTCCGGATATTCGTCTTCTTTCAAATTGAATCGGACTTCCGGAATCACTGATCTTAGACACATTATTTTGTAATAATGGTCTGAATGTTCTTTAGTTAAGAACTTCCCTTGATTCCAAAGTGGTTTTGGAACACTCTCTTTCTTGCCTCTTGGATTGGGTTATTTTCCTTTAGGAGCCATGATCTTAGTGATCACGGATGAGCACACCAAACTTAGAGGTTTGCTTGTCCTCAAGTAAAAAGAAAAGAAGGCGTTCAACGCCCAGTGGATGTTTCTGTTGGGCGTTGAACGCCCAAAACAGACTTTTACTGGCGTTTTCTTGCCAGTGAGCTCTTTTTCTCTGTTTTGCGTGCGGAATCCTTCTGTAACCCTGTGAACTTATACAATTGACTATGTCCTGGTTCAAAGATTCTAGATGACAGCTTCCTGTCATGCCATTTTTTTATTTTTCTTTATAAAGCTTGGCATTTTCGAAAGCGGTGCATCTGAATTCCTCTAGTTCATTTAGCTGGAGCAATCTTTTTTCTCCAGCTAATTTGGCATCAAAGTTTAGGAATCTGGTTGCCCAGTAGGCTTTATGTTCCAGTTCCACGGGCAGGTGACATGCTTTACCATACACAAGTTGGTATGGAGAGGTCCTTATAGGAGTCTTGAATGCTGTTCTGTATGCCCACAGAGCATCATCCAAGCTTCTTGCCCAATCCTTTCTACGGGTACTTACAGTCCGTTCTAGGATTCTTTTTAGCTCTCTGTTAGAGACTTCAGCTTATCCATTAGTCTGTGGATGATATGGAGTCGCCACCTTGTGGCGAATCCCATACCGGACCATGGCAGAGTAAAGCTGTTTGTTGCAGAAGTGAGTGCCCCCATCACTGATTAGTACTCTAGGGACCCCAAACCTACTGAAGATATATTTCTGGAGGAGTTTTTGAGGATAAGGTATCTTGGCTCTATATTCCTCAACCTTAGTTGCTGTAAGTTTATTTCCTACAGAAGTGGTTGAAGAAGCCTTTTAGATGGGTTGTTATCAGCACTTGTGTGTGTCTGATCCCTCACTAGCAATTGAGTGCCAGAGTTAGAAGCTAGAGTGACGTTAGACGCCAGCTTCCCAGTTCTTCCTGGCGTCTGAACGCCAGAACTGTGCTCCTTTTGGGCGTTCAACGCCAGATCCTTGCTTGTTTATGGCATTGAACGCCAGTCCTGAGCATGGTCTGGGCGTTCAGCGCCAGCCTTCCACCAAATTTCTGGCGTTTTAGTGCCAGAATTATTTTTTTCTGGGCTCTTACTAGCAAAAAGCTAAGGAATGAGCAAACCACCCAAAATTTACCTGAGGACAGTAAGAGCCCAGGGAAAAATAATTCTGGCATTAAAACGCCAGCAATCTTGTCGAAGGATGGCGTTGAACGCCCAGACCATGCCCAAGACTGGCGTTCAACGCCAGTAACAAGCAAGGACTGGCGTTCAACGCCAGAAACAAGCAAGGATCTGGCGTTGAACGCCTAAAATGGGCAAGATCTGGCGCTGAACGCCCAAAATGGGCACAGTTCTGGCGTTCAGACGT
>NC_029794.2:75730984-75731862 GCF_000816755.2 Arachis ipaensis | reverse complement strand
TTACAGGGTGGCGCATGTGTATTGACTACAGAAGGCTCAATACAGCCACCAGAAAGGATCATTTTCCTTTACCATTCATAGACCAGATGCTAGAAAGACTGGCAGGTCATGATTATTACTGCTTTTTGGATGGCTACTTAGGCTATAACCAGATTGCAGTAGATCCACAAGATCAAGAGAAAACAGCATTCACATGTCCATCTGGAGTGTTCGCTTATAGAAGGATGCCATTTGGGCTGTGTAATGCGCCTGCAACCTTCCAGAGATGCATGCTCTCTATTTTCTCTGATATGGTGGAAAAATTTTTGGAGGTCTTCATGGATGACTTCTCAGTATATGGAGACTCATTCAGCTCCTGTCTTGATCACCTGAAACTTGTCCTAAAGAGATGCCAAGAGACCAACCTAGTCTTAAACTGGGAAAAATGCCACTTCATGGTGACTGAAGGGATTGTCCTTGGGCATAAAATCTCAAACAAGGGAATAGAGGTGGATCAAGCAAAAATAGAGGTAATTGAAAAATTACCACCACCTGCCAATGTTAAGGCAATTAGAAGCTTTCTGGGGCATGCAGGATTCTATAGGAGGTTTATAAAGGATTTTTTAAAAATCGCAAAACCTCTAAGTAATCTGCTAGCTGCTGAGACGCCATTTTTGTTTGACACAGAGTGTCTGCAGGCGTTTGAAACGCTGAAAGCTAAGCTGGTCATAGCACCAGTTATTTCCGCACCAAACTGGACATTACCATTTGAGCTAATGTGTGATGCCAGTGATCACGCCATTGGTGCAGTATTGGGACAGAGGCATGACAAGCTTCTGCACGTCATTTATTATGCTAGCCGCGTTTTAAATGATGCCCAGAAAAATTACACAACCACA
>NC_029794.2:75728156-75730783 GCF_000816755.2 Arachis ipaensis | reverse complement strand
TAGTAATTAGTATCTATTTTGATTTTATCTCCAATTAAGTTATAGTCTATTTTTCTCATCATCAGCAAACATGAATAAAATAGTAGATCTTTTGAATAAGAGGCAATAAAATTTTGAGTTTTTAATAATAAAAATTCTAATTAGTTACATGTGGTGGTAATGCTTTCTGTCTTCTGAATGAATGCTTGAACATTGCATATGTCTTTTGAATTTGTTGTTTAAGACTGTTAAATATGTTGGCTCTTGAAAGAATAATGAACATGAGACATGTTATTGATAATCTGAAAAATGATAAAAAATGATTCTTGAAGCAAGAAAAAGCAGCAAAGAACAAAGCTTGCAGAAAAAAAATAATATAAAGAAAGAAAAAGAGAAAGCAAGCAGAAAAAGCCAATAGCCCTTAAAACCAAAAGGCAAGGGTAATAAAAAGGATCCCAAGGCTTTGAGCATCATTGGATAGGAGGGCCTAAGGGAATAAAATCCTGGCCTAAGCGGCTAAACCAAGCTGTCCCTAACCATGTGCTTGTGGCGTGAAGGTGTCAAGTGAAAACTTGAGACTGAGCGGTTAAAGTCAAGGTCCAAAGAAAAAAAAAAGAGAGTGTGCTTAAGAACTCTGGATACCTCTAATTGGGGACTTTAGCAAAGCTGAGTTACAATCTAAAAGGTTCACCTAATTATGTGTCTGTGCCATTTATGTATCCGGTAGTAATACTGGAAAACAAAGTGCTTAGGGCCACACAACTGATAAATATAATTGACTTCCTGACTAAGAATTGCAAGATAACCATAGATTGCTTCAAACCAACAATCTCCATGGGATTCGACCCTTACTCACGTAAGGTATTACTTGGACGACCCAGTGCACTTGCTGGTTAGTGGTGCGAGTGTGAAAAGTGTGATTCACAATTCGTGCACCAGAATGGTAAAGGAAAATGATCCTTTCTGGTGGCTGTATTGAGCCTTCTGTAGTCAATACACATGCGCCACCCTGTAACTGTTCTTGTAGGAATCAGTTCATTATTTTCATTATGAACCACTGTCATGCCTCCCATTTTGGGGACAACTTGAATAGGGCTCACCCAGGGGCTATCAGAAATAGGATAAATAATCCCAGCCTCCAGTAATTTGGTGACCTCTTTCTGTACCACTTCCTTCATGGCTGGATTTAGCCGCCTCTGTGGTTGAACCACTGGTTTAGCATTATCCTCCAATAAGATTTTGTGCATGCATCTAGCTGGGCTTATGCCCTTAAGGTCACCTATGGACCACCCAAGAGCTGTCTTGTGTGTCCTTAGCACTTGAATAAGTGCTTCCTCTTCCTGTGTATTTAAAGTAGAGCTTATGATCACTGGAAAAGTGTCACCTTCTCCCAGAAATGCATATTTCAGGGATGGTGGTAATGGTTTGAGCTCGGGTTTAGGAGGTTTTTCCTCTTCCAGAGGAAATTTCAGAGGCTCTTTCATCTCCTCTGAATTCTCCAATTCAGGCTGAACATCTTTAAAGATGTCTTCCAACTCTGATTCGAGACTCTCAGCCATGTTGATCTCTTCTACCAAAGAGTCAATAAGATCAACTTTCATGTAGTCTTTTGATGTGTCTGGATGCTGCATGGCTAACTGAAGATGTCTAACTGAGATCTGAGCTCTTTCTGTAAGCCCATAATAGAAGATGTCTAACTGAACCCACTCTGAAAATATTTCAGAGGGACATTTTCGTAGCATCTCTCTGTATCTCTCCCAGGAATCATAAAGAGATTCATTATCTCCTTATTTAAAGCCTTGGATGTCCAGCCTTAGCTGTGTCATCCGTTTTGGAGGAAAGTATTGATTCAGAAATTTTTCTGTCAGCTGTTTCCATGTCCTTATGCTAGCCTTAGGTTGGTTATTTAACCACCTCTTGGCTTGGTCTTTTACAGCAAATGGAAACAGTAATAATCTATAGACATCCTGATCTACTTCCTTATCATGTACTGTGTCAGCAATTTATAAAAACTGTGCTAGAAACTCTATAGGTTCTTCCTGTGGAAGACCGGAATACTGGTAGCTTTGCTGCACCATGATAATGAGCTGAGGATTCAACTCAAAGCTACTGACTCCAATGGAAGGTATGCAGATACTACTCCCATATGAAGCAGTAGAGGGGTTAGCATATGACCCCAGAGTCCTCCTGGACTGTTCATTTCCACTTAGATCCATGATGGAGAAAGGGAGATGATAAAAAAATATTTATTTTTATTTATTTATTTATTTCAAAAATGAAATAAATTAAAATTCTGGACTGTTCATTTCCACTTAGATCCATGATGGAGAAAGGGAGATGATGTAAAATAAAAAAAATATTTTTATTTATTTATTTATTTAATTATTTCAGAAATAAAATGAATTAAAATAAAATAAATAAAAATAGGTGAAGATTTTCGAAAAATGAAAAAAATGGTTCAGGAAGTTTTGAAAAAGATATGATTTTTGAAAAAGGTTTTAAATTTTGAAATAAAAATCTGAATTTTAAGATCAATTTTCGAAAATTTGCTTTAGAATGGAGGGAAAAGATATTTTTTTTTGAATTTGATAAGGAGAGAGAAAAACAATAAAATAGCACAAGATTTAAAATTTTTAGATCTAATGCTC
>NC_029794.2:75716027-75727736 GCF_000816755.2 Arachis ipaensis | reverse complement strand
TAAAAACTGTGCCAGAAACTCTGTAGGTTCTTCCTGTGGAAGACCGGAATACTGGTAGCTTTGCTGCACCATGATAATGAGCTGAGGATTCAACTCAAAGCTACTGACTCCAATGGAAGGTATGCAGATACTACTCCCATATGAAGCAGTAGAGGGGTTAGCATATGACCCCAGAGTCCTCCTGGACTGTTCATTTCCACTTAGATCCATGATGGAGAAAGGGAGATGATAAAAAAATATTTATTTTTATTTATTTATTTATTTCAAAAATGAAATAAATTAAAATAAATAAATAAAAATGGTTGAAAATTTTCGAAAAAATGAGGAGAGAGAAAGTGGTTAGGAAGTTTTGAAAAGGATATGATGATTTTTGAAAAAGGTTTTAAATTTTGAAATAAAAATTTGAATTTTAAAGGTAAATTTCGAAAATTTTCTTTAAAATAGAGAGAAAAGATATTTTTGAATTTAAAGAGGAGAGAGAAAAAACAATAAGATAGCACAAGATTTAAAATTTTTAGGTCTAATGCTCCTTGTTTTTGAAAATTTTGGAGGGAAAACACCAAGGAACACTAAACTTAAAAATTTTAAGATCAAGACATAAGGAAAACTCAAGAACACTTTGAAGACTCACAAGAACACAAGAACATGAAGAAAGAACACTAAACTTAAAATTTTTAGAAAACCAAACTAAAATTTTCGAAAACCAAAGGGAAATCAACAAGAAAACACCAAACTTAAAGTTTGGCACAAAAATTAATAGAGAAATTATTATTTTTGAAAAAGAAGATTTTGAAAATAGTATACCAAATTGCCACGAACTTAGACCAACGCTCTAGCCAATTGGGCAGTAAATATAACACTTGTTTTGAAGAAGTATTTTTAAATAACTAAGAATAAAAAAATTTTTTTTTCTTTGAAAACTAATGTTTTAAAAAGGCACAAGAAAAACAAGAAAAATCACAAAACAAGAAAAACCAGAGATCAAACAGGAAAAAGTCAATAAAAAAAATAATTTTTGAAAATTTTTTTTTTGAAACGGAAAATAAGGATTCTAAAATTTTAACCAGAAACAATAATAAGAGACTCTAAACCAAAAAGAAAAGTTTTTCCTAATCTAAGCAACAAAATAAACCGTCAGTTGTCCAAACACGAACAATCCCCGGCAACGGCCCCAAAAACTTGGTGCACGAAAATTACTTCACACTATGTAATTCCGCACAACTAACCAGCAAGTGCACTGGGTCGTCCAAGTAATACCTTACGTGAGTAAGGGTCGATCCCACGGAGATTGTTGGCTTGAAGCAAGCTATGGTTATCTTGCAACTCTTAGTTAGGATATTAATTAGTGGTTATCAATTGACTTGCAAATGAACAAGAGAGCATGAATTAAAGGTTACTTGTTACGCAGTAAATGAGAATATGTTGGAGTTTTGGAGATGCTTTGCCTTTTGAATCTCTGCTTTCTCTCTATCTTCTTCTTTACGCACGCACATCCCTCCTATGGCAAACTGTGTATTGGAGGATCACCGTTGTCAATGGCTACCATCCTTCCTTTCAGTGAAAATGGTCCAGGTGCGCTGTCACCGCACGGCCAATCATCTGTAGGTTCTCAATCATACCGGAATAGGATTCGCTATCCTTTTGCGTCTGTCACTACGCCCAGCACTCACGAGTTTGAAGCTCGTCACAGTCATCCAATCCCAGAATCCTACTAGGAATACCACAAACAAGGTTTAGACTTTCCGGATTCTCAAGGATGCTGCCAATGGATTCTAGCTTATACCACGGAGATTCCGATTAAGGAATCTAAGAGATACTCATTCAATCTAATGTAGAATGGAGGTGGTTGTCAGGCACATGTTCATAGGTTGAGAATGGTGATGAGTGTCACGGATCATCACATTCATCAAAATAAGGCGCAAATGAATATCTTAGATAGGAACAAACATGATTGAATAGAAAACAGAAATACTGGCATTAACTCATTGAGACACAGCAGAGCTCCTCACCCCCAATAATGGAGTTTAGAGACTCATGCCATCAAAAGGTACAAAGTTTAGATCTAAAATGTCGTGAGATCCCAAAATAAACCTCTAAAAGTTGTTTAAATACTAAACTAGGAACCTAGGTTTACAGAAAATGAACAAACTATGATAGATGGTGCAGAAATCCACTTATGGGGCCCACTTGGTGTGTGCTGGGGCTGAGACTTAATCTAATCACGTGCATAGGGCTGTTTTGGGCGTTCAACGCCAGCTTTGGATCCAATTCTGGCGTTGAACTCCAACTCCTAACCTGTTTCTGGCGCTGGACGCCAGACAGCAGCATGGAACTGGCATTGAATGCCAGTTTACATCGTCTATCCTTGCTGGAAAGCCCTGGATGTCTACTTTCCAACGTAATTGGAAGCGCGCCATTTGGAGTTCTGTAGCTCCAGAAAATCCACTTTGAGTGCAGCGAGGTCAGAATCCAACAGCATCAGCAGTCCTTTTTCAGCCTGAATCAGATTTTTGCTCTGCTCCCTCGATTTCAGCCAGAAAATACCTGAAATCATAGAAAAACACACAAACTCATAGTAAAGTCCAGAAATATGAATTTTGCCTAAAAGCTACTGAAAATAAACTAAAAACTAACTAAAACACACTAAAAACTATATGAAATTAACCCCAAAAAGCGTATAAAATATCCGCTCATCACATCGTCCTCGGTGCATGCGAAGATGTGCAAGTGGACGGGTTGCTTCAACTGATGCTCATCTCATCAAGGAATGTGCGTAGGAACTTGTTTGTCTCTCCCATTAAGAAGCTTTTCCTCTCCCTTTGTGGTGGCCATCCTGAAAGAATAGGGAAAAGAAAAAGTAACCCAAAAAAGATAGAAAATAAATAAATAAAATGTGGGTGTTAATGCCAGATAATAAGGGTCTCAATTACATGGTAGCTACAACATGCAAGTGAGAAAACAATAGAAGTACATGGAAGATCAAGAGTGCAAAAATTTGCAACAATGGGAGGAGAGAGTGGGTAATGAAAGACAATGTAAGTTCGTGGCAATGCAAATGAAGTGCAAGTATTATAAAAGATTGGCATTGGCAGATAATTAATATCATCCCACAGTGTAAAACAAGTTATTAAGCACCAAAGTAATTCAAGAAAAGATGTAACAGTTGAATAAGAACTTTTGAACACCAAAATTAATAAAAATATGCAATGAATGAAAGTATGAAAATAAATTAAATAAAATAGAATGGGAGTGAGAGAAAATAAGAGAGGAAGAAGAAATAAATAAGAAAAGATAAGAGAATAAGGATTCGGAGAAGAAAAGATAAGAAAATTGGCACCAATCTGGATAGGTTGTGTGACGCTGGCGACGCGGTCGCGTGGGTGACGCGGTCGCGTGGTGCGCAATAAGGTTAGGCGACGTGGACGCGTGGGGCACGCAATCGCGTGACTTGATTTGTGCTAATGGCGCGAGTGCAGCCTCGCGGTCGCACAACTCTCTGTTCAAAACTTAGTATTGCCAAAATCCTGGGTGACGCGATTGCATGGGGGACGCGATCGCGTGAGTGGCCATCACGGGGATATGACGCAGACGCGTGGGGCACGCGTTCACGTGGTGAGGCTTGGGCTTTCAGCACGATTCTAGTCCAACTCCAGCTCAACTTTCGGCCATGCACTCTTTGACGTCGAAATCCAGGTCACGCGGCCGCGTGGGAGGCCAGTATTCCCCTGCGAGCGGACGCGTCAGTGATGCGGTCGCGTGGGACGAATTGTGCCACTGGCACGCCTCCAGCCTTGCTCCAGCGTGACTCTCTGTTCGTTTTTATTTTCTCTTCTCTCCTTGCGACGCGGATGCGTCGCTGATGCGGTCGCATCGCGTGCTCGCTTTTTTTTTTTTTATAATCTGAAAAATGCAGAATGCAGTGTTAATATAAATGTGATGCAAAACTCCAGGTTGAATATAACAAAATAAAATAAAATTCAAAAATAAATAAAACTAAGTAATGAAAAGGGAACAATCATACCATGGTGGGTTGTCTCCCACCTAGCACTTTTAGTTATAGTCCTTAAGTTGGACATTTGATGAGATTCCTGCTATGGTGGCTTGTGCTTATACTGATCCAGGAATTCCCACCAATGTTTGTATTTCCAGTAGCCTCCGGGGTCCCAAACTAAACATGTAAAGCCCTTAAGAAGCTTCAAACAGATTCTTAGGCTCCCGAGGTGACAAATGTCAGAACAGATTCCAGGATCCCAAACTTTTCTTTTACACCCGTTTTTGTCTCGATCTGCATTTTTCCAGCCGGGTGAAAGGTGATCTGAATTCTCACTGCAGCGACCAAACAGCTTTCTAGACCCATTCAGTTGAGCTTTATACCAACCTTTGCGTTTGAACTTAAAGCTTCCAACCATGATGAACCTTGCAGGACAATTCTTACCACTGGCCATCTTCCTCTTACTCTTAATGCCACAAAGAGCTCTAAGTTGACCATCCGTCTCCAGTAGCCCATATTCAAGTGAGATTAGAAAGCTATGGGATATGGATTTTGCCCACTTGAATGTTGTGAAGGATGATGGCAACTTAGGGGGAGGTATTTTTAATGAAATTGCAAGCTCCACTCCCTTGTGCTCTTTTCTAATAACTACCACCTCATTGCAAGCTTCTTCAATTTCAACCTCTTCCTCTTGGTAGCTCTCTTTCAATTCAATCTCCTCTTCATTGCTTTCCAAGGTCATGGGAGGTTGTGCTTCTTCTTCTCGAATCTCCATCTCTTGATCAACCTCTTCCAAGTCTTCAACTATGATATGCTTTGGAGGTTGTACACCCTCCTCAGCATCAATTACAACCGTCTTGGAAGGAGGCTCTATATCTTGACTTTCCCATGGAGGTTCTGCATCTCCTAAGTCTTCAACCACTTCTTCTTCTTCTTGAACAATGATAGTTTCTTCTACTTGTTCTAGTACGAATTCATTATCTGTCTTGTCCACTGGGGTTTCTGGTATCTCCTTCATGCTATGCTCTTCACTAGATTGTCCACATGGGGTTGTGGCTGATCCTTGTGTATTTAAGCATCTAGAAGCCCATTGAATTAATACTTGCCCTAGTTGTTGAACAGTTGCCTGAAATTTAATTACTGTTTCCCTTAGGCGATCCTCTGCTTCTCGGGTTGCCGGACTTGGACATGATACAAAAGAAAGTGGTGGTGGTTGGGAGTGATTGGATTGGAATTGGGGTGGTTCTATATATGGTTCATATGGCTCATAAGGTGGTTGGTATGGTGGTTGAGGGTTAGGGTCATATGGAGGTGAATGGCGGAAAGAGGCTTGTGAGTATGGCGGTCCAAAGTTGTGTTGAGGAAAGGGTTCATAGGCATATGGTGGTGGTTGTTGCCATGAAGGTTGATCAAATCCTTGTGGCTCCTCCCATCTTTGATTGTTCCAACTTTGATGCCTGTTCTCATTGTAATTTCTTCTTTCTGCAACATTATTGTAACCAGACTCATAGCCAAAGGGGTGAGAGTTCATAGTAGCAAATAAAAAAAATTAAAAACAAAAATAAAAATAAATTTAAATTAAAAGGATATTTAAATTTTGAATTTGAAAATTAAATTTTGAAATTTGAATTTTAAATTTTTGAAATTGGAATTTTTTTTTTTGAAATTTGAAATTTGACTTTTGAAATAAGATAAGATAAAAAATTTTAAAATAAAAATCAATAACCTCTTAATTTAATAAAAATAAAAATAAAAACAAATCAAAAAGCAAATATTTACAATAACCAATACTAAGGCACACGTTTGCAATTCCCCGGCAACGGCGCCATTTTGACGTTGGGATTTTTGCCAGTAAAGAATGTCATAAAAACAGTCGCGTTGTAGATATAGTCTCTAAACTGACAAAAATCCCTTCGTACAAACGTTTTGGTTGTCACAAGTAACAAACTCCCTTGAAATTGATAACCGAGTATTCAAACCTCGGGTCGTCTTCTCAAGGAATTGCAGGGAAGTATGTTCTTATTATTGGTTATGAAGATTGTAAATTGGGGGTTTTGAGAAATTTGGAGTTTGGGCAATGTGCACATGTATATTTTCAAAGCAATAAAAATAAATAAATAACTGTAAAATAAACTCTTGGCAAGGTATGAGAACCGGAAATCCTGTCCTCATTTCCTTATCAGATGTGATGAGAATTGGATTTCAATCCCACTTAGTTAAGTCAAGTGGACTAATTAGCTTGATTCTCAAGTCCTAGTCAACTCTTGTGGAGAGACTAGTGTTTAGAGCAATCCTAGCTAAAGCAAAATCAGCCAATTTCAACCACCCCTGAGTTTGACAACTCAAGTGTTACCAATTATTTAACCAAAGCCAAAAAGGAAGAAAATATCTAAATTAAATTAAAAGCAAAGTAATCTTAAATCTGAAATACCTCAAATAATATTAATTAAGAAAATCATAACATGAATGTAGCATAAGCTAAATAGGCAACATAACTAATATAAGCATTAAAGTATCTGAACGTAAGAGATAAATATAAAGTAAAAGAACGTTGAACTTGGGATTGAGAGTCACTCCTAAAACTAAGAGAAATCCTAAATCCTAATCCTAAGAGAGAGGAGAGAACCTCTCTCTCTAAAAACTACATCTACTCCTAAAATTATGAATTATGAGAGCCTCCTTATGAATGGATGCAGTCCCCCACTTTATAGCCTCTAATCTGTGTTTTCTGGGCCGCAAACTGGGTCAAAAACAGTCCAGAATTCGCTGGTTTCGAATTCAACTGCGCTGATTTCCGTCACTGCGATGCGGCCACATGAATCACGCGGTTGCGTCGCCTAGCATCAGGGGAACTATATCATATTATATATCAAATCGAAACCCCGGACGTTAGCTTTCCAACGCAACTGGAACCGCGTCTTTTGAACCTCCGTAGCTAAAGTTATAGCCGTTTGAGTGCAGAGAGGTCAGGCTGGACAGCTTAGCAATTTTTCCAACTTCTTGCATTCCTTCCACTTTTGCATGCTTTCTTCCCATCCTTCAAGCCATTCCTGCCTTATAATATCTGAAAACACTTAACACACATATCAAGGCATCTAGTGGTAATAAGAGAGGATTAATAATAAGCAAATATAAGATCAAAGAAGCATGTTTTCAATCAAAGCACATAATTAGGAAGGCAAATGTAAAACCATGCAAATAGTATGAATAAGTGGGTAAAGAGTAGATAAAAACTACTCAATTGAGTACAAGATAAACCATAAAATAGTGGTTCATCATGGAATCTTATGCAATGCAATTTATTCTAAATGTAATCTACCTATATGAAACATGCAATTTTAATTATCATCTACCTATATATAGAGCTTACATGTGGTTAATTTGATTCATATTTTCAAGGAATTATATATGTATAGCCGAACCTAAATATTTGTTAAAGCACTTTCACAATTGAGTTGGGTAAAAACAATTCACAAACTTGCAAGACAATTAAACAATTAAGCAGAGATATATGTTGATGAGCTATTGAATCCTCACTGGATTTTTGTGTTTACTCTCTAGTCACCCAGTGTTTGGGGTTAATCACTCTATTCTTTTCTATTCTTGCTTTCTAAAACTTTGTTCTTCATCTAACCAATCAACAAATATTGAATACGACATACAAAGATCATGAGGTCTTTTAAAGGTTGTAATGGGGCCAAGGTAAAGGTATGGGTATATATATAAGGCTAAGTGAGCTATAAGTTGAATCCTTAATTAGTCTAAGGTCTCACCTAACATATACATATTCTATATAATTTGAAATGCTTTACCTAGCTACCCAAAATTTTTCCACTCTCTTTTTTTTATTACACACTCATGTACTAACTTTACTTTGAATTTCACCTTATGTGCACTGATTTCTTTGCTAAACTTATTGTTGGGGTAATTTTTTCCCCTTATTTACTTATTTAAAGAAAATTATATATATTATTTTTTTTTTGAAACATAAATAGAACATATATCAATGCACATGGTATTTTAAATTTGTTTTACATGAGCATGCTCCCAAAATCCTTATTATTTTATTGAATTGATCCTTTCCTATCAACCCATGTTCCCATGTTTCCTCACACTTAGTGTGCATCACAATTTCTATCTTAAGCTAACCAAGGATTCAACTTGGGATTTTTAATTTGTTTTTCTTCTTAAGGCTAGTAGTGTGGTCATGGAATAAGAGGGGATTTAAAAGCTCAAGGGGGCTAACAAGGGTGATGTAAAAGGTAGGCTTATTTGGGATAAGTGAGGAAAAATTTAAATGATGGCCTCAATCATCTCTTGGTATGTATCTATATTCTATATTGGACATATAGATTAAAACAAAGTAAAAGATTACCAGAATAAAAAAGAAGGACGAACACACAAGAATAAAATAATTATGGTTAAATAATGTAACCATACAAATAAGCTCAAAAACTCACAGGTTGTGTGTTCTCTAGCTCAAAAACCATATATCAATTATGTATGTCATACAAGTAGAAATCAAGAGTTCCCATTATACTCAATGTGAATCTTAGGGTGGCCCTTAAAATCTTAGTATTTTTCCTTGAAAAATGTTGTGTAAATTAACAAATTATTTATTGCTATATATATACAGTATATGGATTGTTGTGATTCTGTTATACTAAAGTTTTTAGTTTACTCTTTTTATTTTCAAAATCCAAGTTATCTTATGCTAAAAGGGTAAACTAAACTAATTAATCTATATATTCTATATCACAACTTAATAACTAAAATTGCAACTAAACTAAACTAAATATCTAAGATAATTATATAAATAAATCTAAGTACAAAATGCAGAAATATAGTAAAAATACAGAAAAAGAAAAATGTGCAAGTACTGAAAGATAAATAAGATAAGGTAAAATAAAAATAAAAATACAGAAAAATAAGCAAAATAGGATAAAAAGTGTCTGAAGAGTGGTTCACCAAAATAGTATGCCAGAGATGGCGACCTCCCCACACTTAAATAATAGCATCATCATCGATGCTCACTTAGGCTGGGTGTGAGAAGTGTCATCTCCGGAAGGATGGGCAGTAGGTGTCTCGGTGGTAGGCTGAGGCTCCACAGTCTGGATCAATGTCGGAGGGTCTATCTGCTGCAGTGGGGGCTCTGCCTGAAGAGGAATCTCGGGATCAGCCGGCTGTATCTGATGGGGCTCCTCATGTTGTGGTGCAGCCTGCTCAACTCTTGCCTGCTCAGCCTCTGCCAGTGCCTCCTCTTCATGATCATCCGCCTCCTCCTCGGATGGCTCAGAAGGTGTGTCAGGCTCGGACGGGATGTCGTGGTGGCCAGATTGGATCATCAACTATAAATGCTCATAGCGTCGCAGCTGTCTCATATTGCCACTTGTTGCGGCGCTCCATCTGTTCCAACCGGTCGAATAGGCGATACACGAGGTGGTAGATGGGCTCTGAGGCAGGTGGAGGTGCAGTGGATGGGGTTGGTGCAGCAGTGGGTGCAGAAGGAGTAGCAGAGGATGTGGCAGCATCAGCAAAGTCAATAAGGAAAGGCGGCCTATAACCCAAGGCTAGGACCTTCCTGCTGTGAGGTATGATCTTCTTGCAGTCCGCAGCAGTTGGCTTCTCATCAGCAAGCTCCCAAGGCACGTCAGCTCGGCGGCCTAGCTGGGTGATCAGATAAGGAAAAGGAAGAGTGCCTCTGACATAGACCCTGGCCATATAATACCAGATGAAACGTGGAAGATACAGGTCCTTACCCTCCATCACACACTAGATGAGGGTGATCATAGCAGCGGGCACCTCTGTCTCATGAGTGCTCGGCATCACATAGTTACTTAGGATCTGCTGCCAAAGCTGAGCCTCATCATTCAAATATATGAGCTTGATTCCCTTAGGCGTCTGTGTATTCTTTCCCATGACCCATGGGGCAGTAGGATCAAGGGTTATTCTCTGCTTGACTACATCCCAGTCAAATCTCATGTATCTCATATCCTCTTCAGCTTTTGGGTAACCGTCAGGCCGATCTGACTTAGGCTGAAGGTGGAGGATATCCTCAATAGCTTCCTCAGTGACTAATATCTGTTTCCCTATGAGGTGCACTGCATCCACGGAGGTCTTAAAATAGTTACAGTAAAATTCTCTGACCTAGGAGGCATTGACCTCTGTCAAGTTCCTTTCCATGAAGAACCAGCCTCTTTGTTTTATTTGTTCGGATGTGTACTGGGTAAGTTCTTCTGGGATTTTGAGAGTTCTCTCCAGGTAGAGGTTCCTGGTAGTGGCAAACACTGGATACTTGAGCTCACAGTATCTTTTTGTAAATTTGACTGGATCTGTGGCAGTGAGGAGCTGGTCGGCCTTTTCCTGCGGGGTAAAGTTCTTTTCCCGCCAGGAATTGTCATGAAGGATATCCAAGATAGAGGTAGAAGATTCTCCTCCTTTCCATTTGCTTGTGGTAGCCTTGCCTTTTCCTTTTCATTGGGGATCAGACATCCTAAAAAGCATAAGTGGCAGAATATAATTGAAGAGCTAAAGTAGGAAAGCAAGTAGGCAAGTAGGAAGCATAAAGGCAAAAGAGAAAACAATAAGAGCATGAATTGAGGTAAGTAAATCTACATTTTGGATTGAATTTGAGTTAAAATTCTAAGAGGAAAAATTACAATCCAGAATGTAATAGAAGTGGAATTCAAGTTAATTAGGAAAAACAGTAATCATGCCTTGAGTTAGAAAGTTAAAGTTGTTAAGGAAAAACCAAAAGAAGTTAGAAAGTGGAGCTGGTTAGGAGTTAAAAAGGAAGTTAGAGTGAGTGGCATGAGAATGGTTTTCCTAGTTACCAAGAAATTCACAAAGTTGAGGAACAAACACTCATATTCAGGCAAGGAGTGCAAATTATTTATGATAATTCTGATACATAAAGTAAGTTTAAAATGAGAATAAAATCGTCAATAAGCAATTCAATACTCAGGGAACAAAAAGGAATAAGAATGCTAGCCTGTGCATTCATGAATTGGTTTGGTTGTAGCTAAGTAATGCAAGATAATGAGTATTCAAACCAATACATGAATGGAGTAGATTAAACAAAAAATTTGCAAAAAATTGGGCAGCATTCCGGCTAAAATTGGATGTTCCCGGGTAATTGAACAGCAAAAAATCAGTTCATATGGCAGTAAATTGTGCTGAAAATATTAACAATTAGCAAGGACAGTAAAGAACAGTTTAACAGCAACATCAAATATGAAGATCATATGAACAGAACAGCATTACATCAAAGTCAGAATTGTAAATCAGAGAAAAACAGTTAGCAAAAATAGTGCAATTATCAGGCGTAAATCCACTAACCACATCCTAGCTACCTAACCACCTAAACTCCACTACAACATGCATGTCTAACTATCCTATTTCGAACAAAAATTGTAAAATATGCAACTAATTGACTAATCAGAAAACAAAAATGGTGGACGGCAGAACCTGGTGTGTAGAAACAGAAAGTAGGCTTAGAGAGATAGTGGTGGTGTTGGTGACGCAGCGGTGATGGTGGCGGCGTGGTGGCGGTCGGAGGTGGAGGTACGGGCGTGTTGGTGGGTTTGGGTGGATAAGGTTGAGGGAAGGGAAGAGAGAAGGGGGTGAGGGATGTGTTGTGGTTGGGGGGGGGGTGGTTGGCTGGAGGTCAGGGGGTGGCGCGGTGGTGGTTGGCGCGGCAGCTGTAGGGGTCGGGCGTG
>NC_029794.2:75694248-75716007 GCF_000816755.2 Arachis ipaensis | reverse complement strand
ACGTTGAAGAGGAGAGCGTCGTGGGTTGGTGGGGGTGTCGGCGGCGCGGTGGAGACTGGCGACGGTGAGGGCTGGTGGCTGCGGGGGAAGAAGAAGAAAGGGGGGGTAGGGGGTTTGGGGGATGCGAAATGGTAGGGTTTTGCGTGGTTCAGGGTTAAGGATTTTGAATCCACGCGAACGCGTCATTGACGCGATCGCGTGAATTGAGTAAAAGGTAAGGGATGTGGATGTGTGAAGCACGCGGATGCGTCGTTGAAAATTGTGCTAAACGCACAGTTCCAGCGTAGTTTTGGCACAACTCTCTGTTTCTAATAGGGTTTATAAAATCCACGCGACGCGTACGAGTCGCTCACGCTTTCGTGTGGGATGTGCGAAATGCAAGTGACGCATTCGCGTCAGGGACGCGAACGCGTGGGCCGATTTGTGCTAAAAGCACACCAGCCGCACGATTCCAGCCCAACTTTCTGGGCGTAGATCTTTACGCCGATTTCCATTCGACGCCCACGCGTGGCCTGTGCGCTCGCGTGGGGTGACTCTTTTTTTTTATATGCAAAAATGCAGTATGCAATATGCAATGCTAATATGGATGCTATGATTAATTCCAGGTTCAATGAAAAATAAAATAAAAATAAAAAATTATAAATAAACAAAACGAAATAAAACTGAAACTGAAAGATGAACGATCATACCATGGTGGGTTGTCTCCCACCTAGCACTTTTGGTTAAAGTCCTTAAGTTGGACATTTGGGGAGTCCTTTGTTATGGTGGCTTGTGCTTGAATTCATCCAAAAATCTCCACCACTGTTTGGAATGCCAGCAGCCTCCGGGGTCCCAAACCAGGCATGTAAAGCCTTTGAGAAGCTTCAAACAGATTCTCAGGTTCCCGGGATGTTGAATGTCAGAATAGATTCTAGGATCCCAAATCTTACTTTTATATCCGCTTTTATTTTGATTTTTATTTTTTCAGCCGGGCGGTTTGGAAGTTGCGTTCTCACCAAGATGGCCAAACATCTTTCTAGACCCATTCAATCGAACTCGAAACCAATCCTTGCACTTCAAAGTGAAGCGTGGAACCTTATTGAGTCTTGCGTACTAGCCTTGAGCACGAACCATTTCCCTTTTACTCTTAAAGCCGTAAAGAGCTATAAGCTGATCATCTGTTTGAAGCAAACCATATTCAAGTGGAAAAGTAAAGATAAAAGCTAAGGATTTTACCCACTTGAATTTAGTATTGGGTGGTAATGGCCTTAGGATATGTGTTTCCAGTGGTTTTGCAAGCTCTACTCCCTTGTATTCTTCTGTGAATTCTTCCACTTCTTTGCAAACTTCTTCAATTTCAACCACGTCTTGATCTAAGTCTTCGATATCTTCCTCATCACTCAAGTCATAAGTTGGAGGTTGCAAAAAATCTACCTCTGCATCATCTTCGTATTCACTTGGGGAAGATTCTTCCATCTCAAAGAGTTCACTTGCGGATGCAAGTTCATTACTAGGAGAACTTGACTCGTGATCTTCATTATCAAGGAAACTTACTTGTTGAGTTATTCCGTCCAGTTCTTCATAAGATTCCTGCTTTGGAGGTTGTGCACTATCCTCCTTAGCATCACTTGCAAAATTCTTGATGGAATTCTCCTCAATTCTGTCTTCCCATGGAGGTTCAGCATCCCCTAAATCTTCAACAATTCTTTTTCTTCTTCTATAATTTCAGCATCCTCCACTTGTTCTAGTACAAAGTCATACTCCGTACTGTCCAGTGGGGTTTCTAGTATCTCCTTCATGCTGCGTTCTTCATTAGTTTGTCCACATGTAGCCATGGGGGTTCCTTGAGTGTTCGAACGTCGGAAAGGTAGTCTATTGATCGCTTGATTCAATTGGTGAAGTGTGGCATGAAATTTTTCAAATGTTTCCTTGAGTTGCTCCCTTGATTCTTGGAATGATGGATATGGACATGGTGCATAGGAAAGTGGTGGTTCTTGGGAGTAATTGGGTTGGAATTGGGGTGGATACGGGTTAGGGTCATATGGAGGTGAATGGTGGTAGTTGGCTTGTGAGTGTGGTAGTTCAAAGCTGCGTTGAAGAGGTGGTTCATAGGCATATGATGGAGCTTGTCGGTAATTACAAGGGGGTCCACCATATCTATTGTTCTGACATGCATTATTGAATGGTCGTCGTCCAAGATAGTTTGGAAGGTGTTGTTGCCTAAAGGGTTGATCAGATCCTCGTGGCTCTGTTCATCTCTGATTTTTTTGACCTTGATGCATGTTCCTGTTATAGCTTCCATTCCTTTCAACATTATTAGAATCAAACTCAAAGCGATAGGGGTGAGAATTCATAGAAAATAATAAAAATTAAAAGCGAAAATAAAAACAATTAAACAAGCAAAAGAAAATATTTACAATAACCAATAACTAGGCACACAGTTGCAATTCCCCGGCAACGGCGCCATTTTTGAAAGAGCGAAACTCTCACACGATCTAGAATTTTCACAAATAAATTTTGTATTGTAAGTATAGCTTCTAGACCGACAAGAATTCCTTTCTTACAAAAGTTTGGTTGTCGCAAGTAACAAAAGCCAATAAAATTGATAACCGAAGTATTGAAACCTCAGGTCGTCCCTCAAGGAATTGCAGGGCAGTGTGGTTTAATATTGGTTATGAAAAATTGTATTTTTGGGTTTTTGAAATAAGGAACGGGTAATTTGAATAACGAGAAAAATAAATTAATAATTATAAATATCTCTTGGCAAGGTATAAGAAATTGAGGTCCTATCCTGACTATCCTTATCAGGTGTGATGAGAATTGGATTTTGCTCCCACTTTTATTAACCTTTACTAACAAAGAAAAGTCAAGTGGACTAATTAATTTGCTCCTCAGGTCCTAGTCAACTCATATGGAAAGACTAGAGTTATTGGAGTACAAATTAATCAGCAAAGAATTCCAATTTCAATCAATAGCTGAGTTTGATAATTCAAGTGTTACTAATTACTCAACCAAAACAAGAGGGAAAACAAATCTAAATTGAAAGCAATTATAAAATGGAATAAAACAATTATTAATCTGAAATACCTCAAAATAAATTAAGAAAATCATAACATGAATGGTTCATAAGTCAAATTGGAACATTAACAAGTAAAAGTATTGGAATAAATAAAAATAAAGGAGAAACATTAATTGAAGGAAAATATTGAACTTGATATTGAAGTGATAAAAATAAAAAGGAATCCTAATCCTAAAACCTAAGAGAGAGGAGAGAACCTCTCTCTCTAAAAGCTACATCTAATCCTAAAATTATGAATTATGAATGTTCTATTCTGTCTCTCTTTTGATTCATCCATTCTCTTGCTTATATTCTGTGTTTCTGGCTTGGATTTGAGCCGAAAAGGGGTCCAAAAATTGCTAGCGGCGTTTTCTGCAAATTCTTGTACGTGGTTTCTGTCACGCGTTCGCGTCATCTGGGAGTTTTCCTTGTCACGCGTACGCGTCAGTCACGCGTCCGCGTCATTTGCGTTCTGCTCAAGGCGGGCGTCCGCGTCATCCATGCGTTCGCATCGCTGCCTTTTCTTTAAAACTCCATTTTTGTGTTTTTCTTCCATTTTTGTGTTTCCTTTTTGTCCTTTAAGCCATTCCTGACCTATGAGATCTGAAAATACTTAACACACACATCACGGCATCAAATGATAATAAAGGATAATTAAATTTAGTAATTTTAAAGCATAGGAAACATGTTTTTCACTTATATCATAAATTAGGGAAGGGAATGTAAAACCATGCAATTTACATGAATAAGTGGGTGAAGAATTGATAAAACACTCAATTTAGGCACAAAATATATCATAAAATATGGGTTTATCAACTACCAATAGTACAAGGCAGGAAGAAGCTCCCAGGGTCCTTGAGCATTGGTGGGAGGCCCCTTTGAATAACAGCACTGCATTCTTCATTGAGCATAATGGTTTCCTTCTCATGCCAACTTCTTTTTTTGTTAATGAGCTCCTTCAAGAACTTTGCATATAGAGGCATCTGCTCTAATGCCTCAGCAAGTGGGATATTAATCTTCAGCTTCTTGAAGACTTTAAGGAACTTGGGGAAGTGTTGCTCTTTGGTTTCCTTGTTGAACCTTTGAGGATATAGCAGAGGAGGTGTGAAAGTCTTCTCCACCTGCTTCTTTCCTCAAGATGGTTCCTCCATTACTTGCTTCCCTTCCCTTGAATTTTGTTGCTGGTCATCTTTCTCTTTAGGCTTCTTTTAATCTTGCTTGCTTGCTGTCATCTCTTCCTTATTGTTAGCCTCATTTTTCTCAGCTGGATTCTTGTCATTCTCTATAGGCTTCTTGTTGGCTTTGTTGTTATTCACCAAGGTTCTTCCACTCCTCAGTTGGATGGCTTTGCATTCTTCTTTAGGATTTGGAATGGTATCACTTCAGAGTGAGCTTGTTGGCCTTTCAATCACTGCTTGCTTGGATAGTTGTCCAATCTTCCTTTCTAGATTTCTCAATGAGGCTTCATGATTCTTGCTTGTCAATTCCTGATTTTTCATCATCTTTTCCATTAGTATCTCCAGGTTTGAGATTCTTTGGGTATCTTGTGGTATTTGTGGCTAGTTATGGGGTGTTGAAGGTGAATGATAGGTGTTTTGGTTAGTGGCTAGGTTATTGGGTGGATAATAGCTAGAATTGGGGTAGTTGTTTTGAGGTTTTCTATATGAATTGGGGTTAGTGTTTTGCTAGTTGTGGTTGTTTATGTTTCTTGAGTTGTTTTGGTTTGAATTCTTCTGCCAGGGTTTGGATTGTTCTTCCAAGAGGGGTTGTATGTATCTACATGAAATTCATTCTGACTGGATCCTTGGTTGTGCATGTAGTTCACTTGTTCCTGCTGCTGATCTTCACTATTTTCCTCACTTTGTCCCTACCCAGTTGGTGGTTGGCTTGTGACATTCACTGATGCAACTTGCAGGCTCTCAATCCTCTTAGCCATTTGCTCAAATTGTTGCTGAATTTGCAGCTGCATCACCTTGTGTTGAGCTAGGATAGTGTCCACTCCTTCCAACTCCAGTACTCCCTTTCTTTGAGTTGGTTGGCGTTGCTTTTGATGAGCAAAGAAGTATTGATTATTTGCCACCATATCTATGAGGTTTTGGGCTTCCTCTGCTGTCTTCATTAATTGTAATGAGCCTCCTGCTGAATGGTCTAGTGCTTCCTGAGCTTTCAGAGTCAATCCTTCATAAAAATTTTGAAGTATGTCCCATTCATTGAACATTTCAGGGGGACATTTTCTAATCAAGGCCTTGTATCTCTCCCAAGCCTCATAGAGAGATTCTGCATCCATCTGTGTGAAGGTTTGCACTTCTGTCTTCAATCTGATAATCCTTTGAGGTGGTAGAACTTGGCTAGGAACTTATTCAGTAGATCCTCCCAGCTAGTGATGCTTCCTTGTGGGAAGGCTTCAAGCCATTGAGTAGCCTTGTCCCTCAATGAAAAGGGGAATAACAACAATTTGTATATGTCTGGATGCACACCATTGGACTTCACTGTGTCACAGATCCTCAAAAAAGTAGATAAATGCTGATTTGGATCTTCTAGTGGACTTCCTCCATATGAGCAATTGTTCTGTACCAAAGTGATGAGTTGGGGCATCAATTCGAAGTTGTTTGTATTGACATTTGGGGTAAGGATGCTACTCCCACAATGCCTTGGATTAGCAAACGTATATGAAGCCAAAACTCTCCTCTGGGGTTGACCATTGTTGTTGGCCACTCCCACTGTTGGATTTGTTGAATTTCCCTCTATTTCTAGGATCTCTTCCTCTAATTCCCCTTCTCCAACAATTCCCTTCCCTCTTGCTTCTCTTCTTAGTCTTCTAAGAGTTCTCTCGTCTTGGTCACAAAAGGTAGGGATCTCTCTCCTTGCCTCTGACATACAACAGCAAGAAAAACAAACACAGAACCAGAAAACAAAAAAATAGTTCACTCTACTGATAGAGTAAAGTTAATGTTACCTTAAGCAAAAGTTCAAACAGTTAATGTGCTTAGTAAAAATAAAAAGAAAAAGTGCTTAATCTAGACCACCACCTTACTTAATCATTGTCAATCTAGATTAATCCCCGGCAACGGCGCCAAAAACATGATGTGTTGAAAATGATTCCAATACTTAAACTCATCGGCAAGTATACCGGGTCGCATCAAGTAGTAATTACTCAAATGAGTGAGGTCGATCCCACAGGGATTGATGGATTGAGCAATTTTAGTTAGGTGATGAATTTAGTTAAGCAAACAGTTGATGATTAGAGTGAATTGTGACCAACAAAAGCTAAATTGCATGAAAATAAAAGGGAAAGGGGAAATTGACAGAAAAGTAAAGTGTAGAAAAGTAAATTGCATGAAACTTAAAGTGCAAGAGAGTAAAAGAGCTGAATCTTAAAGTGCAAGTAATGTAAATGACTGAAGCTTAGATTGCAAGAAATGTAAATTGCATGAAACTGAAAGTACAAGAAATGTAAATTTCTTGATAGTAAAAGGATGTGGGAGCTGGGATTCAGAATTTAACAAGAGAGTGTGAAGAGAAGTAAATTAGAGAAGTAGAAGATGAAATCAGTTGCAGAAAATCTAAACAAAAAGGTAAAATTTCTTGAAGAACAAAACAGAAAGTAAACTTAGCTCAATTGCAAAATCTAAAAGAGAAATTGAAGATCTCAGGGGATCAATGAGACTAGAAAATAGATCTAGATCTCAATTCCTTCCTTGATCGAACAAAAAACAATTTGCAGAAGAAAGGAAGATGAAAGAAATAAATGAAATTCAGATCCAATTCTCAATTCACTGAATTATGCAGAAGAAGAACAAAGAGGGATTTCAGATCAATAATTGAAATAGAATTCCTTCAATCTCAATCCAAAATTCAGAAACAGAAAGTAAGAAATGCAGAAATAAAAACAAAGAGAAAGAGAACTCAGATCTCAATCCCAATTCCCAAATTCCAAATGAAAACTAAAATTGAGCTAAAATGTAAAAGTGAGCAAAGGTAAAACTAAAAAAGTGAAAGAAAAGTCCCCTTCAAATCAAACTAACTCCTATTTATACACTTTCTAATTTTGATTTTAGAATTTGGAGTGGGCTTTTTCATCTGGTGAAGAAATTGATCCAAGGTGGCATTTAATTGAAATTGGGCTCAGGGACACCTCCCAAGGAAGCGCTTAGTCATGTAACCCAACGTAGCACTCAATGGTCTTCTGCCAGGCTTCGAACCAAGCCTTGTATAGCGCTCAGTTACTTGTTTCAACGTAGCGCTACAACCCTTGGGTGGGGCTCCCCCTTCGAGTCTTGGCCATTTCATTTTGGCCAATTTTTGTTGCATACTAGCGCTCAGTGAATGCTTGCAACGTAGCGCCCTTTGTGCGCTGAGGCTCCCTAGTTCGAACCTTGGTGAGGCCACCTTTTCATAATTTCCTTGCTTGTAGCGCTCCTTCATTCCTACATGTGCTTGGTTTGAATCCTGGCTCCACCTTTCCTTGATATGATGCTTTGATTTCCTTTTGGGGAGGCCACGAAAAAGGTGAAACACCTAACGGAGCACTATGCTTTTGAGCGCTGGTGCCTTGTTAATTTGGCCTCCCTTGAGCGCTCCGTTATGTGCACCAACGTAGCACCGTTGCTTCTTGGTTTGGACTCCTCTTCTCTAGCACTCAAATAAAGAGCGCAGTGCTCAATTAGTGAGGGCTTGGTCCTTGCCCCATTTGATGCGTGACGCTTTTGTGCCTTGGGTCACACTTTCCAAACTGTGGCCTAAGGTCTAAAGCGTGCTCTACGGTTCCTTTTTCCTCTTTTTCATCATTTCTTCACCTACAAGTAATCAAAACAACCAATCAGAGCATCACCAAATTCACAAAATTTCTAAATCATTCAAAAACCAACTAATTATAGCTTAAACCATGTGATTTTGTGCCAAATGAATGATGGTTGATTGAATTGGTATAACCATGCAAGTCCTCTCCAAATCACTTGCTTATGATGCAAGAAAGTACATAAAACCTAATGAAATAAGTGAAAAATGCTTGAAAAGCTAGCATAAGATGATTTGTCATCACCTTCCCTTTTCTTAGCTTCCTTTTCACCTATCATCAACCAAACATTTGCATCAAAGTTTGCTATAATTTACAAGATCTTTGCATCATTAAATCATCAAACAAAAGTTGCATAAAATTTTATGAAAAGCACATAAATAACCAAGTTTGCATGAATCAAGGTGTGCATGAAATTCTCATCCAAAATGCATGAAACCTAATGAAAACAATTGAAAAAGGCTAGTGAAATTAGCCTAAGATACCTTGGCATCAAATTCTACATATAAAACCTAAATTTTGAATGAATGAAAAGTGAATCCCCCATTCTGCTCCACTCCCCAACCTCTAATCTGTATTTTCGGGCATGAAATTGGGTCAAAACTAGCCCAAAAGTCGCTCCCAACGATTTCTGTTAATTGCAGCACGTGACGCTCAACTTTGGCTGTCCATGCGTAGGCGTAAACCACGTCTGCGCGTCATTTGGTTTTGGCTCGTTCATGTGTACGCGTCATCCATGCGTATCCGTCGACATCAGCTTGTCAAATTTTCAATTCTTTGTGTTCCTTCCAGTTTTGCATAATTCCTTTCCATCCTTTATGCCATTCCTGCCCTATAAAACCTGAAAACACTAAACACACACATCACGACATCGAATGGTAATAAGAAAGAATTAAAAATTAGCAATTTTAAGGTCAAAGAAGCATGTTTTCAATCATAGCACAAAATTAGGAAGGAAACATAAAAATATACAATTTACATGCATAAGTGAGAGAATAATTGACAAAATTCACTCAATTCAATACAAAATAAACCATAAAATAGTGGTTTATCAGGAATACGTTGATAAAATTCACCAAATTCAACACAAGATAAACCCTAAAATTTGAGTTTATCAATTGCCTATAGCAGATAATACATAAATTTATAAAATATAAAGGAAGATAATAAATTTATATTTTATAACATGAAAAAATTTACAAAGAAATATAAAAAACATTGTGAATACACCAAAATCAGTCACTAAAATCAGCCACCAATGTATTTGTGTATAAATACATGTGTAGTTTAATTTAGGGTTGATTACTTTTTTTTCCCTAAGGTTTAGGGTGAAAATCAAATTCATTCTCAACTTTTTTTTTGTTATTAAAATGATCCTCAACATTACAAAACGTTATAAAATCGTCATTTTCTATCTCAATTTTATTTTTCTGACCAAATTACTCTTAACAAAAAATAAAAATAATAAACATAAGAGTAAACTACCATTTGTACCAACGAAAGTTGAAAACGCTGACATATCGACCCAGAGAAAAAAGAAATTACCATTTGTACCCATAAAAAATTGTTTTTACAGGCAAAATTATCCAAACCCTAAAAAATTATCTAAAATCCCTAAATTACACTTCCCTCCACACTATCATCTCCTTCCTCCCTCCTCTCTCTCTTAATGTTCTCAGCCACCCAATCCCAGCATCAACCACAAATCACCGTCTCACCCTCCTCATCATCGTTCACCCTTCTCCGCTAGCAACTTCGCGGACCTCCGCCAGCCCAGGAGCACCGTGCCAGCTTCTCCTCGCCGCCATCACCATGGGCCTCAAACCAGAGCCTACCGCGCTAGAGACGTTCCTCTTCACGCTACCTTATCGCCGCTATAGCCAACCCTCTTCACCTCTTTCTGCGTCGCACAACCACCACCGCCGCTGCCCTTCCAGTTGGGAGGAACAGCTCCAACCCTCTCTCTCTGTCAGGATAGGTGTTAATGACTCCAATGAGGAGATCTGAACCGAAATCCGTCTCTTTGAGGAGGCCGGCCCTGTCAGTAGTTTTGAGGCCCAAGAACTGCGGCGAGTGGGTAGTGTGGAGTTGGCGAACCTGCTCCGGGATCACTGCGACCATGTGGGACAGGAATTCCAGCTTCTGGGCCTCTAAAGGTGAGAGCTTTGCTGAGAAGCCGTGAAAGACAGTGTCGTAAGTGTGAAGGACGGCGGCGGAGGCGGCGGCGGTGGTGGTTTCAGCTACAGTTCCATGGTTGATAATAGAAGCGAGAGAGGATTCGTACCAGTGCTTGTGGGTTGGGAAGATGGAAGGCTTGACTTCATGGTGGACTTGTGATGAGCGGATAATTTATACGCTTTTTGGCATTGTTTTTAGTATGTTTTTAGTATATTTTAGTTAGTTTTTATTATGTTTTTATTAGTTTTTATTCAAAAATCATATTTTTGGACTTTACTATGAGTTTGTGTGTTTTTCTATGATTTCAGGTATTTTCTGGCTGAAATTGAGGGACCTGAGCAAAAAGCTAATTCAGAGGCTGAAAAAGGACTGCAGATGCTGTTGGATTCTGACCTTTCTGCACTCGAAGTGGAATTTCTGGAGCTACAGAACTCCAAATGGCACACTCTCAATTGCGTTGGAAAGCAGACATTCTGAGCTTTCCAGCAATATATAATAGTTCATACTTTGCCCGATATTTGATGGCCCAAACCGGCGTTCCAAGTCAGCATAGAAATTCTGGCGTCAAAACGCCAGAACTGGCATGAAAGTTGGAGTTAAACGCCCAAACTGGCACAAAAGCTGGCGTTTAACTCCAAGAAAGGTCTCTACACGTGAAAGCTTTAATGCTCATCCCAAGCACACACCAAGTGGACCCCGGAAGTGGATTTCTACACTAACTATTCTAGCTTACTCATTTTCTGTAACCCTAGGTCACTAGTTTATTATAGAAACTACTTTTAGTGATTCATCTTGTACCTCATGACACTCTACACGTTTCATATTGTATCTTCTACGGCATGAGTCTCTAAACCCCATGGTTGGGGGTGAGGAGCTCTGTTGTGTTTCGATAAATTAATGCAATTACTACTGTTTTCAATTCTATCACGCTTGTTTCTATTCTAAGATATTCACTCGTACTTCAACTTGATGAATGTGATGATCTGTGACACTCATCACCATTCTCAACCTATGAACACGTGCCTGACAACCACCTTTGTTCTACCTTAGATTGAGTGCTTATCTCTTAGCCTCCTGATTCAGATTAGAGTCTTCGTGGTATAAGCTAGAATTATTGGCGGCCATTCCTAAGATCCGGAAAGTCTAAACCTTGTCTGTGGTATTCCGAGTAGGATCCGGGAAGGGATGGCTGTGACGAGCTTCAAACTCACGAGTGCTGGGCGTAGTGACAGATACAAAAGGATCAACGGATCCTATTCCAGCATGAGTGAGAACCGACAGATGATTAGCCGTGCGGTGAAAGCGCATTTGGACCATTTTCACTGAGAGGACGGATGGTAGCCATTGACAACAGTGATCCACCAACATACAGCTTGCCATGGAAGGAGCCTTGCGTGTGTGAAGAAGAAGGCAGTGGAAAAGCAGAGATTCAGAAGACAGAACATCTCCAAAACCTCAACCTGTTCTCCATTACTGCATAACAAGTATTTATTTCATGTTCTTTTACTTTTTACAATTAAAACTGAGAATTATTGATATCCTGACTAAGAGTTACAAGATAGCCATAGCTTGCTTCAAGCCGACAATCTCCGTAGGATCGACCCTTACTCACGCAAGGTATTACTTGGACGACCCAGTGCACTTGCTGGTTAGTTATGCGGAATTGCAAAAGTGTGATTGTGACTTCGTGCACCAAGTTTTTGGCGCCGTTGCCGGGGATTGTTCGAGTTTGGACAACTGACGGTTTATCTTGTTGCTTAGATTAGGAATAATTTATTTTTGTTGGTTTAGAGTCACTAAATTAGAGTCACTAATTTCATCTTGATCTTCAAAGTGTTCTTGGTATTCATCTTGACATTCAAAGTTTTCTTGTTTGTTCTCTTTGTTTTGATCTAAAATTTCTTGCAATTCATATCAATTCCCTTTTCTCCATCATGGACATAAGTGGAAGTGAATAGTCCAGAAGGACTCTGGGGTCATATGCTAACCCCATTACAGCTGCATATGGGAGTACCATATGTATACCTCCCATCAAAGCAAGCAGTTTTGAGCTAAATCCTCAGCTCATTATCATGGTGCAGCAAAATTGCCAGTATTCTGGTCTTCCACAGGAAGAACCTACTGAGTTTCTGGCATAGTTTTTATAAATTACTGACACAGTACGTGATAAAGAAGTGGATCAAGATGTCTACAGATTATTACTGTTTCCATTTGCTGTAAAAGATCAAGCTAAGAGGTGGTTAAATAACCAACCCACAGCAAGCATAAAAACATGGAGACAGTTATCATACAAATTTCTGAATCAATTTTACCCTCCAAAAAGGATGACACAGCTAAGGCTAGACATCCAAGGCTTTAAACAAGAGGATCATGAATCCCTTTATAATGCCGGGGAGAGGTACAGAGGGATGCTAAGGAAATGCCCCTCTGAAATGTTTTCAGAGTGGGTACAGTTAGACATCTTCTACTATGGGCTTACAGAAAAAGCTCAGATGTCTCTAGTCCACTCAGCTGGTGGATCTATACACATGAGAAAGACGATTGAAGAGGCTCAAGAACTTATAGATACGGTTGCTAGAAATTAACACTTGTACTCTAGTAGTGAGTCCTCCATAAAGGAAGAAGCTAGGGCAGTAACAACTGATCCTAATCCTCAAGAACAGATTATTGAGCTTAATCAACAATTACTCCTTATAACAAACCAATTAGCAGAATTTAAAGAGATGCTCCAAGATACTAAAAATGCTAACAATAATATGGAAGCACAATTGAATCAGACAAGACAGCAGCTATCTAAACAGATAACAGAAGAATGCCAAGCTGTCCAATTAAGGAGTGGGAAGATATTGAATAAATCAGCTCAAAGTAGCAGAAAGCCAAGAAAGGAACAACTGATAGAGGATGACCAAACCACTACCCAAAATCCCTCTGAGGACAGCAAGAGCCCAGAGAGAAATAATTCTGGCGTTCAAACGCCAGAAAAGGGTGAAAGATTCGCGTTAAACACCCAGTGGATGCCTACTTCTCGCATTCAAATGCCAGAAAAGGGAGAAAAGTTGGCGTTGAACGCCCATTCCTTGCCCAGTTCTGGCGTTCAAACGCCATAAAAGGGTGGGAAGTTGGCGTTAAACGCCCATCCAGCACCCAATCCTGGCGTTCAAACGCCAATGAGGGATCAGATACCTACAAGTGCTGATAGTAACCCCTCTAAGAAGGCTTCTCCAACCACCTCTGTAGGGAATAAACCTGCAGCAACTAAGGTTGAAGAATATAAAGCCAAGATGCCTTATCCTCAGAAACTCCGCCAGGCATAGCAGGATAAACAATTTGCCCGCTTTGCAGACTATCTCAGGACTCTTGAGATAAAGATCCCGTTTGCAGAGGCATTTGAGCAAATACCCTTTTATGCTAAGTTCACGAAAGAGATCTTAAGTCATAAGAAGGATTGGAGAGAAACTGAAAAGGTGTTTCTCACTGAAGAATGCAGTGCAGTCATTCTGAAAAGCTTACCAGAGAAGCTCCAAGATCAAAGAAGCTTTATGATTCCGTGCACATTAGAGGGTACTTGTACCAAGACAGCTCTATGTGACCTTGGAGCAAGTACCAACCTAACACCTGCATTCACCATCAGAAAGCTTGGCTTGACTGAAGAGGTCAAACCAACTCGGATATGTCTTCAACTTGCTGATGGCTCCATTAAATACCCATCAGGCATAATTGAGGACATGATCGTCAAGGTTGGGCCATTTGCCTTTCCCACTGACTTTGTAGTGTTGGAAATGGAGGAGCACAAGACTGCAACTCTAATTCTAGGAAGACCTTTCCTAGCAACTGGACGAACTCTCATCGATGTCCAAAAAGGGGAAGTGACCTTGAGAGTCAATGAGGATGAGTTCAAGTTAAATGTTGTCAAAGCTATGCAGCATCCAGATAAATCAAATGACTGCATGAGCATTGATATTATTGACTCCTTGGTGGAAGAGATCAATATGACTGAGAGTCTCGAATCAGAGCTAGAGGACATCTTTAAAGATGTTCAGCCTGATCTGGAGGAACAAGAGGAAATAAAAGAACCTCTGAAAATTCCTCAGGAAGAGGATAAGCCTCCTAAACCCGAGCTCAAACCACTACCACCATCCCTGAAATATGCATTTCTGGGAGAAGGTGACACTTTTTCGATGATCATAAGCTCTGCTTTGAATCCACAGCAAGAGAAAGCACTAATTCAGGTGCTAAGGACACACAAGACAGCTCTTGGGTAGTCCATAAGTGATCTTAAGGGCATTAGCCCAGCAAGATGCATGCACAAGATCCTATTGGAGGATGATGCTAAGCCAGTGGTTCAACCATAGAGGTGGCTAAATCTAGCCATGAAGGAGGTGGTGCAGAAAGAAGTCACTAAGTTACTAGAGGCTGAGAATATTTATCCTATTTCTGATAGCCCCTGGGTAAGCCCTGTCCAAGTTGCACTCAAAAAGGGAGGCATGACAGTGGTTCACAATGAAAAGAATGAACTGGTTCCTACAACAACAGTTACAGGGTGGCGTATGTGTATTGACTACATAAGGCTCAATACAGCCACCAAAAAGGATCATTTTTCTTTACCATTCATAGACCAGATGCTAGAAAGACTAGCAAGTCATGACTATTACTACTTTTTGGATGGCTATTCAGGCTACAACCAATTTGCAGTAGATCCTCAGGATCAAGAGAAAACAGCATTCACATGTCCTTCTGAAGTATTTGCCTACAGAAGGATGCCTTTTGGTCTGTGCAATGCACCTGCAACCTTTTAGAGGTGTATGCTTTCTATTTTCTCTGATATGGTGAAAATTTTTTTGGAAGACTTCATGGATGACTTCTCAGTATTTGGAGACTTATTTAGCTCCTGTCTTGACCATTTAGCACTTGTTCTGAAAAGATGCCAAGAGACCAACCTAGTTTTAAACTAGGAAAAATGTCACTTTATGGTGACTGAAGAAATTGTCCTTGGGCATAAAATTTCAAACAAGGGAATAGATGTGGATCAAGCTAAGGTATAAGTAATTGAAAAATTACCACCACCTGCCAATGTAAAAGCAATAAGAAGCTTTCTGGGACATGTAGGATTCTACAGGAGGTTTATAAAGGATTTTTCGAAAATAGCAAAACCTCTGAGCAATCTGCTAGCTGCTGACACGCCATTTGTGTTTGACACAGAGTGTCTGCAGGCATTTGAGACCCTGAAAGCTAAGCTGGTCACAGCACCAGTCATCTCTGCACCAAACTGGACATTACCATTCGAACTAATGTGTGATGCCAGTGACCATGCCATTAGTGCAGTATTGGGATAGAGACATAACAAGCTTCTGCACGTCGTTTACTATGCTAGCCGTGTTTTAAATGATGCACAGAAGAATTACACAACCATAGAAAAAGAGTTACTTGCAGTGGTCTATGCCATTGACAAGTTTAGATCCTATTTAGTAGGTTCAAAAGTGATTGTGTATACTGACCATGATGCTCTTAAATACCTACTCACAAAGCAGGATTCAAAACCCAGGCTCATAAGATGGGTGTTGCTTCTGCAAGAGTTTGATATAGAAATAAGAGACAGAAAAGGGACAGAGAACCAGGTGGCTGATCACCTGTCCCAGATAGAACCAATAGCAGGGGCGTCCCTCCCTCCTACTGAGATCTCTGAAACCTTTCCGGATGAGCAACTTTTCGCCATTCAGGAAGCACCATGGTTTGCAGACATTGCGAATTATAAAGCTGTGAGGTTCATACCCAAAGAGTACAGCAGGGTGCAAACGAAAAAACTAATTTTAGATGCAAAGTACTACTTATGGGACGAACCATATCTCTTTAAGAGATGTGCAGACGGAATGATCCGCAGATGCATACCCAGATAAGAGGCACAGAAGATCCTATGGCACTGCCATGGATCACAGTATGGAGGACATTTCGGAGGTGAGCGAACAGCCACTAAGGTCCTCCAATGTGGCTTCTACTGGCCTACTCTCTATAAAGATGCCCGAGAGTTTGTGCGTAACTGTGACAGTTGCCAAAGAGCTGGCAACTTGCCTCATGGTTATGCCATGCCTCAACAAGGGATCTTAGAGATTGAGCTGTTTGATGTATGGGGTATTGACTTCATGGGTCCCTTCCCACCATCATACTCAAACACTTACATTCATGTGGCAGTAGACTATGTATCTAAATGGGTAGAAGCAATTGTCACACCCACTAATGATATAGGACCGTACTAAAATTCCTCCAGAAACATATCTTCAGCAGATTTGGCGTCCCCAGAGTACTAATCAGTGACGAGAGCACTCATTTCTGCAATAAACAGCTATACTCTGCTATGGTACGATATGGAATTAGCCATAAAGTAGCAACTTCATATCACCCACAGACAAATGGGCAGGCTGAAGTCTCTAATAGAGAACTAAAAAAAATCCTGGAAGGGACTATAATTGCCCGTAGAAAGGATTGGGCAAAAAGCTTGGATGATGCTCTATGGGCATACAGAACAGCATTCAAGACTCCTATAGGAACTTCTCCATACCAGCTTGTGTATGGCAAGGCCTGTCCTTTGCCCGTGGAACTAGAACATAAGGCCTACTGGGCAACCAGATTCCTAAACCTGGATGCCAAGTTAGCTGGAGAGAAAAGATTGCTCCAGCTGAATGAGCTAGAGAAATTCAGACTCAATGCTTTTGAAAATGCTAAAATTTATAAGGAGAAAGCAAAAAAGTGGCATGACAAGAAACTGTCATCTAGAGTCTTTGAACCAGGACAAAAGGTTCTGCTATTTAACTCTAGGCTCAGACTATTCCCCGGGAAATTGAAATCCCGGTGGAGGGGACCATATGTGATCATAAGTGTATCACCGTATGGATATGTTGAGCTTCAGGATATTGACTCTGATAAAAAGTTCATTGTTAATGGACAGAGAATCAAACTTTATCTTCAAAGCAATTTTGAGCAAGAATGCTCAAAATTGAGGCTTGAATAAAGCTCAGTCAAGGTCCAGCTAAAGAAAATAAAGAAGCGCTTGCTGGGAGGCAACCCAGCTATTAGAAGGTTATTTGTTTTACTTAATACTTAGAGAAGTTTAATATAAATTCCCTTCAAGATTAACCATCAAAATTGAAGGAATTCACAGAGTTACAGAAAGATTCAGCACAAAAAGTAGAGAAAAGGAGCTCACTGGCAAGAAAACGCCAGTAAGGAGCATTTTGGGCGTTAAACGCCAGAATGGGTACCATTCTGGGCGTTTAACGCCAGTAAAGGAACCATTTTGAGCTTTAAACGCCAGAATGGGTACCATTCGGGGTGTTTAACGCCATAATTGCAGCATTCTGGGCGTTCAGAAAAACGCCCAGTAATAAAGGATTTCTTGCATTTAACACCAGCCAGGGTACCTGGCTGGGCGTTAGACGCCCACAATGGCCAACTTATGGGCGTTAAATGCCAGAATGGATACCTTTCTGGGAGTTTAACGCCAGAAAGACAGGGGGAGAGAATTTTGTTTTCCACTTCAAAATTTTTCAAATTTTTATGTTTTGACTCATAATTTTCTGCATAAACATGTTTCAAACTTTCATCATTCACCCTCAATTTTCAAAAAATTCAACATTTTTCTAAATCTCTTTTCAAATTAACTTCAAATCCTTCCCAAATCTTCTTCAAAAAACTCAAGTATCTTTTCAATTTCTTTTCAAATCTTTTCAAACTCATCATATCATATCTTGTTTCTTAGATGCATAAATAAATTTTCAGATTTAACCTCGTTATATCTTTTTCAATTAAAAATCTCATCTTTTTCATATCATGATTTTATTTTCTTCCACCAATCATATCTCTATGTCATATCTCTTTCAAAATTTTTGAAATCCCTCATCTCCTCTTATAAATACACATTCGGCCATCCCCTCCTCTCCAACATTCGAATTTGCCTCTCCTCCTCTCTCTCCCCTTTCCTTTCTATTGCTTGAGGGCAAGCAAACCTCTAAGTTTGGTGTGTTTTTCTGTGATCACTGAGCTAAGACTCATCAAGATCATGGCTCCTAAGGGAAAACAAACCAATTCAAGAGGCAAGAAAGAGAATACTCCAAAGAGTCTTTGGAATCAAGAGAGGTTCTTCACCAAAGAACATGCAGACCATTACCATAAAATAATGGGTCTAAGATCAGTGATCCCGAAAGTTAAATTTAATCTGAAAGAAGAAGAATATCCGGAGATCCAAGAGCAAATTCGAAACAGAGGATGGGAAATTCTAGCTAATCATGAAACAAGGGTTGGAAAAAACATGGTTCAGGAATTCTATTCAAATCTGTGGCTGACAGATAAGCAGAGAATAACTGGAACCGCCGTTCATACCTAGAGAACCATGGTCAGAGGAAGGATTATTTACTTCCATCTGGACAAAATAAGAGAGGTCTTCAAATTGCCTCACCTACAAGATGATCCAAAATCCTTTAATAGGAGAATGGTGAGAGAAGATAAGGGGTTGGACCAAGTTCTAGAGGACATATGCCTCCTTGGAACTAAGTGGATAACCAATTCAAAAGGTGTCCCAAACCAACTCAAGAGAGGAGATCTCAAACCAATTGCAAGAGGCTGGTTGGACTTCATTGGGCGTTTCATAATGCCCACTAGCAACCGCTCTGAGGTCACTGTCAAAAGAGCAGTGATGATTCATTGCATTATGCTGGGAAAGGAAGTGGAGATTCATCATCTGATTTCTTGTGATATTTACACAATTGCAAATAAGAACTCCACTGAAGCCAAACTGGCATACCCAATCTTAATTTCTCTGCTATGTAAAGATGCTGGGGTGAGGATGGGAGTAGATGAATTCATCCCAATCGAACACCCAATCACCAAGAAGTCAATGGAAGGACAACAAGTGCAAGACAACTCCATCAAAAGAAGGGCGCAGGAGTTCCTCCCAGAAATCCCTGAAATTGACTACTGGACCCGCCTAGAAGCATCTATCACCAAGCTGCAAGATAACTCCATCAAAACTGCATGCTCTATAAGCTGCTTAAGGAACAGGAGAAGCAGGGGCGTGAGCTACAAGAGCTGAAATGCCAGAAGCTCTCCCTTGAAGGACCAAACACCCCACAGATTGAAGGAGCATCCACTGCTCAAAATCAAGGTTGTTGAGTCCTAACTCTGTGATAACCTCTATTATTAGGAATCTCTTTTAAGTGTCATTTACTTTTCTGTTTTTAATTTTATGTCTTCTATTATTATTGGTTTGCTCTTATATTTATTTTTGAGTCTTATTTTCATTCCATGATTAATAAAATTTAAAGTTTATTTCTTAAAGTTATGAATGTCCTATGAATCCATCACATTTCTTAAATAAAAAGTGTTTTTAATTGCAAAAGAAAAAGAAGTACTTGAATTTCAAATTTTAAAACAGATTAATTATTTTGATGTGGTGGCAATACTTTTAGTTTTTCTGAATGAATGCTTGAACAGTGCATGTTTTTGAATTTGTTGTCCATGAATGTTAAAATTGTTAGCTCTTGAATGAATAATGGAAAAGGAGAAATGTTATTGATAATCTGAAAAATCATATAACTGATTCTTGAAGCAAGAAAAAGCAGTGAAAAGCTTGCAAAAAAAATTATATATGCGAAAAAAAGAAAAAAAAAAGAAGAAAAAGAAAAAGCAAGCAGAAAAAGCCAGTAGCCCTTTAAACCAAAAGGCAAGGGTAAAATAAAAAGGATCCAAGGCTTTGAGCATCAGTGGATAGGAGGGCCTACATGAATAAAATCCTGGCCTAAGCGGCTAAACCAAGTTGTCCCTAACCATGTGCTTGTGGCGTGAAGGTGTCAAGTGAGAAGCTTGAGATTGAGCGGTTAAAGTCGTGGTCCAAAGCAAAAAGAGTGTGCTTAAGAGCTCTGAACACCTCTAATTGGGGACTCTAGCAAAGCTGAATCACAATCTGAAAAGGTTCACCCAGTTATGTGTCTGTGGCATTTATGTATCCAGTGGTAATACTGGAAAACAAAATGCTTAGGGTCACGGCCAAGACTCATAAAGTAGCTGTGTTCAAGAATCAACATACGGAACTAGGAGAATCAATAACACTATCTGAATTCTGAGTTCCTATAGATGTCAATCATTCTGAACTTCAAAGGATAAAGTGAGATGCCAAAACTGTTCAGAAGCAAAAAGCTAATAGCCCCGCTCATCTAATTAAGACTGATCTTCATAGATGTTTTTCGAATTCTTTTTATCCTACTTTGTTTTCAGTTGCTTGGGGACAAGCAACAATTTAAGTTTGGTGTTGTGATGAGCGGATAATTTATACGCTTTTTTGCATTGTTTTTAGTATATTTTAATTAGTTTTTATTATGTTTTTATTAGTTTTTATTCAAAAATCACATTTCTGGACTTTACTATGAGTTTGTGTGTTTTTCTATGATTTCAGGTATTTTCTGGCTGAAATTGAGGGACCTGAGCAAAAATCTAATTCAGAGGCTGAAAAAGGACTGCAGATGCTGTTGGATTCTGACCTCCCTGCACTCGAAGTGGATTTTCTTGAGCTACAGAACTCCAAATGGTGCGCTCTCAATTGCGTTGGAAAGTAGACATCCTGGGCTTTCCATAAATATATAATAGTCCATACTTTTCTCGAGATTTGATGGCCTAAACTGGTGTTCCAATTCAGCATAGAAATTCTGGCGTCAAAACACCAGAACTGGCATGAAAGCTGGAGTTAAACGCCCAAACTGGCACAAAAACTGGCGTTTAACTCCAAGAAAGGTCTCTACACGTGAAAGCTTCAATTCTCATCCCAAGCACACACCAAGTGGGCCCCAGAAGTGGATTTCTACACTAACTATTCTAGCTTACTCATTTTTTGTAACCCTAGGTCACTAGTTTATTATAAAAATTACTTTTAGTCATTCATCTTGTACCTCATGAGACTCTACACGTTTCATATTGTATCTTCTACGACATGAGTCTCCAAACCCCATGGTTGGGGGTGAGGAGCTCTGCTGTGTTTCGATGAATTAATGCAATTACTACTGTTTTCCATTCTATCACGCTTGTTTCTATTTTAAGATATTCACTCGTACTTCAACTTGATGAATGTGATGATCTGTGACACTCATCACCATTCTCAACCTATGAACGCATGCCTGACAACCACCTCCATTCTACCTTAGATTGAATGCTTATCTCTTAGCCTCCTGATTCAGATCAGAGTCTTCGTGGTATAAGCTAGAATTATTGGCGGCCATTCCTGAGATTCAGAAAGTCTAAACCTTGTCTGTGGTATTCCGAGTAGGATCTGGGAAGGGATGGTTGTGATGAGCTTCAAACTCACGAATGCTGGGCGTAGTGACAGACGCAAAAGGATCAATGGATCCTATTCCAGCATGAGTGAGAACCGACAGATGATTAGCCGTGCGGTGACAGCGTATTTGGACCATTTTCATTGAGAGGACGGATGGTAGCCATTGACAACGGTGATCTACCAACATACAACTTGCCATGGAAGGAGCCTTGCGTGTGTGAAGAAGAAGGCAGTGGGAAAGCAGAGATTCAGAAGACAGAGCATCTCTAAAACCTCAACCTGTTCTCCATTACTGCATAACAAGTATTTATTTCATGTTCTTTTACTTTTTACAATTAAATCTGAGAATTATTGATATCCTGACTAAGAGTTATAAAATCGCCATAGCTTGCTTCAAGCCGACAATCTCCGTGGGATCGACCCTTACTCACGTAAGGT
>NC_029794.2:75682492-75693735 GCF_000816755.2 Arachis ipaensis | reverse complement strand
GCACGAAATTGTGATTCACACTTTTCACAACTCCACACAACTAACCAGCAAGTGCACTGGGTCGTCCAAGTAATACCTTACATGAGTAAGGGTCGAATCCCTCGGAGATTGTTCGCTTAAAGCAATCTATGGTTACCTTGTAAATCTTAGTTAGGAGATTAATTACCCTGTCTTCTTCTTCACGCACGCAAGGTTTCTCCTATGGCAAGCTGTGTGTTGGTGGATCACCATTGTCAATGCCTACCATCCGTCCTCTCAGTGAAAAAGGTCCAGGTGCGTTGTCACCGCACGGCTAATCATCTGTCGGTTCTCACTTATGCTGGAATAGGATCCATTGATCCTTTTGTGTCTGTCACTACGCCCAACCCTTGTGAGTTTGAAGCTCGTCACAGTCATCCAATCCCTGAATCCTACTCAGAATACCACGGACAAGGTTTAGACTTTTCGGATTCTCAGGAATGCTGCCAATGGATTCTAGCTTATACCACGAAGATTCTGATTAAGGAATCCAAGAGATATTCATTCAATCGAAGGTAGAATAGAGGTGGTTGTCAGGCACGCGTTCATAGTTTGAGAATGGTGTTGAGTGTCACGGATCATCACATCCATCATATTGAAGTGCGAATGAACATCTTAGATAGAAACAAACGTGTTTGAATAGAAAATAGAAATAGTTGCATTAATTCATCGAGACATAGTAGAGCTCCTCACCCCCAACAATGGAGTTTAGAGACTCATGTCATTAAAGAGTACAAAGTTTAGATGTAAACCCCGGTTAAATTAGTAAATAATTAGTCAATAAATTAGTTTTTAATAAGGAGGATTAGAAATGTGAATATTATATCAAATTAGGATAGAGCTCATCGAAACGAAAATTTTGACACTAATTTTGAGAAAATTGGTCCAAGATTGGACCGAATGGACCGAACCGGTTGAACCGGATCCAAATCAGAACATGCTGATCACTTGCGGATTGTGCTTCAAATTCTGAGAGATAGGAAGTTATATGCTAAGTTATCTAAATGTGAGTTTTGGAAGAGTGAAGTGAAGTTTCTCGGCCATGTGGTGAGTAAGCAGGGGATAGCTGTGGATCCTGCTAAGGTGGAAGCAGTGATGAATTGGGAGCGACCAACTTCAGTGACAGAGATCAGGAATTTCTTAGGTTTGGCAGGGTATTATCGCAGATTTATTAAGGGATTTTCACAGCTCGCCTTACCTTTAACTAAGTTGACTAGGAAGGATACATCTTTTATCTGGACTCCGGAATGTGAAGAGAGTTTTCAGGCATTGAAGCACAGGTTGACTACTGCACCTGTATTGGTATTACCTGAACCAAGTGAACCGTTTGAAGTGTATTGTGATGCATCTCTGAAAGGGTTAGGGTGTGTTCTGATGCAGCACCAGAATGTTGTAGCATACGCCTCACGGCAGTTAAGGCCGCATGAGATGAACTATTCGACACATGATTTAAAACTTGCTGCTGTTGTGTTTGCTTTAAAGATCTGGAGGCACTACCTCTATGGCGTTAAGTTTCATGTTTTCTCAGACCATAAGAGTTTGAAGAATCTTTTTAAGCAGAAAGAGTATAACTCTTCTGCTATTATATGTACTTATTTTATTTTAGAGGTCGTAATACCACATCACCTCTGTTTTACGACTTAAGCGTAAAGCTTTGTGTGGTAGGGTGTTACATTAGATCTAAAATGTCATGAGGTACAAAATAAATCTCTAAAAGTTGTTTAAATACTAAACTAGTAACCTAGGTTTACAGAAAATGAATAAACTAAGATAGATAGTGCAGATATCCACTTCTGGGGCCCACTTGGTGTGTGCTGGGGCTGAGACTTGAGCTTTACACGTGCCTAGGTTGTTTCTAGAGTTAAACATCGGTTGTAACCTGTTTCTGGCGTTTAACTCCAACTTGTAACCTATTTTTGGCATTTAACGCCAGAATGCAACATGGAACTGACGTTGAACGCCAGTTTACGTCATTTATCCTTGAGAAAAGTATGGACTATTATAAATTGCTGGAAAGCCCTGGATGTCTACTTTCTAACGCAATTGAGAGTGTGCCATTTGGACTCCTGTAGCTCCAGAAAATCTATTTTGAGTGCAGGGAGGTCAGAATCCAACAGCATCTGCAGTCCTTTTTCAACCTGAGTCAGATTTTTGCTCAGCTCCCTCAATTTCAGCCAGAAAATACCTGAAATCACAGAAAAACACACAAACTCATAGTAAAGTCCAGAAATTTGATTTTTATTTAAAAACTAATAAAAATATAATAAAAAATGACTAAAACATATTAAAAACTACCTAAAAACAATGCCAAAAAGCATATAAATTATCCGCTCATCACAACACCAAACTTAAATTGTTGCTTGTTCCCAAGTAACTAAAAACAAAGTAGGATAAAAAGAAGAGAATATACAATGAATTCTAAAAACATCTATGAAGATCAGTCTTAGTTAGATGAGCGGCGCTATTAGCTTTTTGCTTCTGAACAGTTTTGGCATCTCACTTTATCCTTTGAAGTTCAGAATGATTGATATCTATAGGAACTCAGAATTCAGATAGTGTTATTGATTCTCCTAGTTCAGTATGTTGATTCTTGAACACAGCTACTTTATGAGTCTTGGCCGTGGCCCTAAGCACTCTGTTTTCCAGTATTACCACCGGATACATACATGGCACAGACACATAACTGGGTGAACCTTTTCAGATTGTGACTCAGCTTTGCTAAAGTTCCCAATTAGAGGTGTCCAGGGTTCTTAAGCACACTCTTTTTTTACTTTGGACCTCGACTCTAACCGCTCAGTCTCAAGTTTTCACTTGACACCTTCACGCCACAAGCACATGGTTAGGGACCGCTTGGTTTAGCCACTTAGGCCAGGATTTTATTCCTTTAGGCCCTCCTATCCACTGATGCTCAAAGCCTTGGATCCTTTTTATTACCCTTGCCTTTTGGTTTTAAGGGCTATTGGATTTTTGCTCTTGCCTTTTGGTTTAAAGAGCTTTTGGCTTTTTCTGCTTGCTTTTTCTTTTTTTTTTCTTGCTCTCTTTTTTTTCGCTTTTTTCTCTGCAAGCTTTGTTCTTCAATGATTTTTCTTGCTTCAAGAATCATTTTTTATGATTTTTCAGATTATCAAATAACATTTCTCGTTTTTCATCATTCTTTCAAGAGCCAACAACTTTAACATTCATAAACAACAAATTCAAAAGACATATGCACTGTTCAAGCATTCATTCAGAAAACAAAAAGTATTGCCACCACATCAAAATAATTAAACTATTTTAAAATTTGAAATTCATGTACTTCTTTTTCTTTTTCGGAAAACATTTTTCATTTAAGAAAGGTGATGGATTCATAGGACATTCATATCTTTAAGACATAGACACTTAGATACTAGTGATCATATAGTAAAGACACAAACATAATTAAACATAAAGCATAGTAAACGAAAAACAGAGAAATAAGAATAAGGAGATTAAGGAACGGGTCCACCTTAGTGAGGGTGGCGTCTTCCTCTTCTTGAAGAACCAATGGTGCTCTTGAGCTCCTCTATGTCTCTTCCTTGTCTCTGTTGCTCCTTCCTCATAGCTCTTTGATCTGCAGCCAAATGCTCTACCATTGAACTATGGACCCTTGAGATGAACCTCTTCATCTCTCATGACTCGGGGGTGGAAGCAACTGCCTTCCTTTTCCTCTTTCTAGAGCTTTCTCCGGCCTTAGGTGCCATAATTGGTTATGGAAAGACAAAAAGCAATGCTTTTACCACACCAAACTTAAAAGGTTTGCTCGTCCTTGAGCAAAAGAAGAAAGAAGTGGAGAAGATGGAGGAGATAGAGGTGTGTGAATGGGTGGGTTTGGGAGGGGAATGGTTTAAATTTGAATGATGAGGAAGGTGGAGATCCTGTGGGGTCCACAGATCCAGAGGGGTCAAGGACTTAGCATCCCTGCTCCATTTAGACGTGCAAAATGCCCTTAGAATGCATGTCTGGCGTTAAACGCCAGCTTGCTGCTTGTTTCTTGCGTTTAACGCCAATCCCATGCTCTGTTCTGGCATTAAACGCCAGTCTGGTGCTTGTTTTTGGCGTTTAACAGCAGCTTGATGCTTCTTTCTGGCGTTAAACGCCAGCTTGTTGCTTCTTACTGGCGTTTAAACGCCAGTAAGCTCTTCCTCCAGGGTGAGCTATTTTTAATGCTGTTTTTCATTCTGTTTTTTATTTTTCAGTAGTTTTTGTGACTTCACATGATCATCAACCTACAGAAAATATAAAATAGCAATGGAAACTAAATAGATATAGTTAAATAACATTGGGTTGCCTCCCAACAAGCGCTTCTTTGTTGTCTTTAGCTGGACCTTGCTGAGCTTTTAATCTAGCCTCAGCCTTGAGCACTCTTGCTCAATATTGCCTTCAAGATAATGCTTGATTCTCTGTCCATTAACAATGAACTTCTTATCAGAATCAATGTCTTAAAGCTCCACATAGCCATATGGTGACACACTTGTAATCACATATGGTCTCCTCCACCGGGATTTCAGTTTCCCGGGGAATAGCCTGAGCCTAGAGTTAAACAACATAACTTTTTGTCCTGGTTCAAAGACTCTAGATGACAGCTTTCTGTCATGCCATCTTTTTGCTTTCTCTTTGTAAAGCTTGGCATTTTCGAAAGCAGTGAGTCTGAATTCCTCTAGCTCATTCAGCTGGAGCAATCTTTTTTCTCCAGCTAATTTGGCATCAAAGTTTAGGAATCTGGTTGCCCAGTAGGCCTTATGCTCCAGTTCCACGGGCAGATGACAGGCCTTACCATACACAAGCTGGTATGGAGAGGTCCCTATAGGAGTCTTGAATGCTGTTCTGTAAGCCCACAGAGCATCGTCCAAGCTTCTCGCCCAATCCTTTCTACAGGTACTTATAGTCCGTTCCAGGATTTTTTTAGTTCTCTATTAGAGACTTCAGCTTGCCCATTTGTCTGTGGATGATATGGAGTTGCCATCTTGTGACTAATTCCATACCAGACCATAGCAGAGTAAAGCTATTTATTGCAGAAGTGAGTGCCCCCATCACTGATTAGTACTCTAGGGACACCAAACCTGCTGAAGATATATTTCTGGAGGAACTTCAGCACTGTTTTAGTATCATTGGTGGGTGTGGCAATGGCCTCTACCCATTTTGATACATAGTCGACTGCCACCAGAATATAAGTGTTTGAGTATGATGGTGCGAAAGGTCCCATGAAGTCAATTCCCCATACATCAAACAACTCAATCTCCAAGATTCCCTGTTGAGGCATGGCGTAACCATGAGGCAGATTACCAGCTCTTTGGCAACTGTCACAGTTACATACAAACTCTCGGGAATCCCTATAGAGTGTAGGCCAATAGAAGCCACATTGGAGGACCTTGGTGGCTTTTCGCTCACCTCCGAAATGGCCTCCATATTGTGATCCATGGCAATGCCATAAGATCCTCTGTGCTTCTTCTCTAGGCACACACCTACGGATTATTCTATCTGCACATCTCTTAAAGAGATAGAGTTCATCCCACAAGTAGTACTTTGCATCAGTAATTAATTTTTTCTTTTGTTGCCTGCTGTACTCCTTGGGTATGAACCTTGCAGCTTTATAGTTTGCAATGTCTGCAAACCATGGTATTTCCTGAATGGCAAATAAATGCTCATCTGAAAAGGTCTCAGAGATCTCAATAGATGGGGGAACTCCCCTTCTACTGGTTCTATCCGGGACAGATGATCAGCCACTTGGTTCTCTGTCCCTTTTCTGTCTCTTATTTCTATATCAAACTCTTGCAGAAGCAACACCCATCTTATAAGCTTGGGTTTTGAATCCTGCTTTGTGAGTAGATATTTAAGAGCAGCTTGGTCAGTGTACACAATCACTTTTGATCCTACTAAGTATGATCTAAACTTGTCAATGGCATAAACTACTGCAAGCAATTCTTTTTCTGTGGTTGTGTAATTTTTCTGGGCATCATTTAAAACACGGCTAGCATAATAAATGACATGCAGAAGCTTGTCATGCCTCTGCCCCAGTACTGCACCAATGGCGTGGTCACTGGCATCACACATTAGTTCAAATGGTAAAGTTCAGTCTGGTGCAGAAATAACTGGTGCTGTGACCAGCTTAGCTTTCAGAGTCTCAAACGCCTACAGACACTCTGTGTCAAATAGAAATGGTGTGTCAGCAGCTAGCAGATTGCTCAGGGGTTTTGCAATTTTTGAAAAATCCTTTATAAGCCTCCTGTAGAATCCTGCATGCCCCAGAAAGCTTCTGGTTGCCTTAACATTAGCAGGTGGTGGTAATTTTTCAATTACTTCCACTTTAGCTTGATCCACCTCTATTCCCTTGTTTGAAATTTTATGCCCAAGCATAATTCCTTCAGTCACTATAAAGTGACATTTTTCCCAGTTTAAAACTAGGTTGGTCTCTTGGCATCTTTTCAGAACAAGTGCTAAATGGTCAAGGCAGGAGCTGAATGAGTCTCTAAATACTGAAAAGTCATCCATGAAGACTTCCAGAAACTTCTCAACCATATTAGAGAAGATAGAAAGCATGCACCTCTGAAAGGTTGCAGGTGCAATACACAGACCAAAAGGCATTCTTCTGTAAGCAAATACTCCAGAAGGACATGTGAATGCTGTTTTCTCTTGGTCCTGAGGATCTACTGCAATTTGGTTGTAACCTGAATAGCCATAAAAAAAAGCAGTAATATTCATGACCTGCTAGTCTCTCTAGCATTTGGTCTATGAATGGTAAAGGAAAATGATCCTTTCTGGTGGCCGTGTTGAGCCTTCTATAGTCAATACACATGCGCCACCCTGTAATTGTTCTTGTAGGAACCAGTTCATTTTTTTCATTATGAACCACTGTCATGCCTCCCTTCTTGGGAAAAACTTGAACAGGACTCACCCAGGGGCTATCAGAAATAGGATAAATAATCCCAACCTCCAGTAATTTGGTGACCTCTTTCTGCACCACTTCCTTCATGGCTGGATTTAGCCGCCTCTGTGGTTGAACCACTGGCTTAGCATCATCCTCCAATAGGATTTTGTGCATGCATCTAGCTGGGCTTATGCCCTTAAGGTCACTTATGGACCACCCAAGAGCTGTCTTGTGTGTCCTTAGCACTTGAATTAATGCTTCCTCTTCCAGTGGATTTAAAGCAGAGCTTATGATCACTGGAAAAGTGTCACCTTCTCCCAAAAATGCATATTTCAGGGATGGTGGTAATGGCTTCAGCTAGGGTTTAGGAGGTTTCTCCTCTTCCTGAGGAAGTCTCAGAGGTTCTTTCGATTCCTCTGAATCCTCCAAATCAGGCTGAACATCTTTAAAGATGTCTTTCAGCTCTGATTCGAGACTCGTAGCCATGTTGATCTCTTCTACTAAAGAGTCAATGAGATCAACTTTCATGCAGTCTTTTGGTGTGTCTGGATGCTGCATAGCCTTGACAGCATTCAACTTAAACTCATCCTCATTGACTCTCAGGGTTACTTCTCCCTTTTGGACATTAATGAGAGTTCGTCCAGTTGCTAGGAAAGGTCTTCCTAGAATGAGAGTAGCACTCTTGTGCTCTTCCATTTCCAGCCCCACAAAGTCAGTGGGAAAGGCGAATGGCCCAACCCTGACAATCATGTCTTCAATCACGCCTGATGGGTATTTAATGGAGCCATCAGCAAGTTGGAGACATATCCTGGTTGGTTTGACTTCTTCAGTTAAACCAAGCTTTCTGATAGTGGATGCAGGTATTAGGTTGATGCTTGTCCCAATATCACATAAAGCTGTCTTGGTGCAATTACCCTCTAATATGCATAGTATCAGAAAGCCCTCGGGATCTTTAAGCTTTTCTGGAAAGCTTTTCAGAATGACTGCACTGCATTCTTCAGTGACGAGAACTCTTTCAGTTTCCCTCCAATCCTTCTTATGACTAAAGATCTCTTTCATGAACTTGGCATAAGAAGGTATTTGCTCAAGTGCCTCTGCGAACGGAATCTTTATTTCAAGAGTCCTGAGATAATCTGCAAAGCGGGCAAATTGCTTATCCTGCTCCTCTTGGTGGAGTTTTTGAGGATAAGGCGTCTATAGAAATCTGAGCTTTCTCTGTAAGCCCGTAATAGAAGATGTCTAACTGCACCCATTCTGAAAACATTTCAGAGGGGCATTTTCTTAGCATCTCTCTGTATCTCTCCCAGGCATCATAAAGAGATTCATTATCTCCTTGTTTAAAGCCTTGGATGTCCAGCCTTAGCTGTGTCATCCGTTTTGGAGGGAAGTATTGATTCAGGAATTTTTCTGACAGCTGTTTCCATGTCCTTATGCTTGCCTTAGGTTGGTTATTTAACCACCTCTTAGCTTGGTCTTTTACAGCAAATGGAAACAGTAATAATCTGTAGACATCCTGATCTACTTCCTTATCATGTACTATGTCAGCAATTTGTAAAAACTGTGCCAGAAACTCTGTAGGTTCTTCCTGTGGAAGACTGGAATACTAGCAATTTTGCTGCACCATGATAATGAGCTGAGGATTCAACTAAAAATTACTGACTCCGATGGAGGGTATACAGATACTACTCCTGTATGAAGCAGTAGTGGGGTTAGCATATGACCCCAGACTCCTTCTGGACTGTTCATTTCCACTTAGGTCCATGATGGAGAAAGGGAGATGATGTGGATTGTAAATATATTTTTTTTTTTGGAAACTAAAAATAAAATAAAATAAAATAAAATAAAATAAAATAAGTGAAAATTCGAATATAAGTTCAGAAATTAAAAGGAAATTGAAAACTAAAATAATTAATTAATTAAAAAGATTTGAAAAATAAGGGGTAAGGATTTTCGAAAAATGAAGAGAGAGAAAGTGATTAGGAAGTTTTGAAATTTAAATGTTAAATTCGAAAATTAAATTTTGAATTTTTAAATTTTTGAAATTTGAAATTTGAATTTTGAAAAAGTCAACAATATAAGATAAGGATTTGAAAGAGATTTGAATTTCGAAAAGATTTGATTTTTAAGTTTGAAAATTAAATTTTGAAATTTTAAATTTTGAAATTTTAAATTTTAAATTTTAAAATTTGAATTTTGAATTTTGAATTTTGGAAGTTGAAGATTGAAATTTGAATTTGAAATAAGATAAGATAAGATTTTGAAAAGATATGATTTTTTTTTTAAAAAAGATTTGAATTTTGAAATTTTAAAACTAAGATAAGATAAATTTTGAAATTGAAATCTGAATTTTTATGAAAAATTTCGAAATATTTGCTTAAAAATAGTTAGAAAAGATATTTTTTTGATTTTTCAATTTTATGATGAAAGAGAAAAACACACAAAAGACACACAACTTAAAATTTTTAGCTCTAATGCTCCTTATTTTCGAAAATTTTGGAGGAAAAACACCAAGGAACACCAAACTTAAAAATTTTAAGATCAAAACACAAGGAACACTCAGGAACACCTTGAAGACTCACAAGAACAACAAGAATATAAAGATAGAACACTAAACTTAAAATTTTTTAGAAAACCAAATTAAAATTTTCAAAAACTAAAGAAAAATCAACAAGAAAATACCAAACTTAAAGTTTGGCACAAGATTTATTCCAAGAAAAATTATTTTTGAAAAAGTTTTAAAAAGAAGATAGACAATTACCAAGAACATAAGCACAACGCTCTAGCCAATTGAGCTATAAATTTAACGTCTTTTAATAAGGTATTTAATAAATAAATTTTTTTTGGATACTAATAATTCGAAAATGCACAAGAAAAATAAGAAAAATCACAAAACAAGAAAAACTAAAGATCAAACAAGGAAAATAAACAAGAACAACTTGAAAATTAAGAAAGAACAATGAACACAATTTTGAAAATTTAAAAGAAAATAAAAACATGCAATTGACATCAAACTTAAAATATGAAACTAAACTCAAACAGAAAAACTCAATTATCAGTTTATAAAATTTTTGAAAAATTTTAAAAAGAGAAAACAAGGATTTAAAAAAAAATTCAACCAAAAACAATAATAGAAGATTCTTAACCAAAAAGAAAAATTTTTCCTAATCTAAGCAACAAAATAAACCGTCAGTTGTCTAAACTCGAACAATCCCCGGCAACGGCGCCAAAAACTTGGTGCACGAAATTGTGATTCACACTTTTTACAACTCCGCACAACTAACCAGCAAGTGCACTGGGTCGTCCAAGTAATACCTTACGTGAGTAAGGGTCGAATCCCACGGAGATTATTGGCTTGAAGCAATCTATGGTTACCTTGTAAATCTTAGTCAGGAGATTAATTATGATTATCAATTTGAATTGCGAAAAATAAAAGAGCATGAAATAATTACTTGTTATGCAGTAATGGAGAATATGTTGGAGTTTTGGAGAGGCTTTGTCTTCTGAATCTCTGCTTTCCCCCTGTCTTCTTCTTCACGCACGCAAGGTTCCTCCTATGGCAAGCTGTGTGTTGGTAGATCACCGTTGTCAATGGCTACCATCCGTCCTCTCAGTGAAAAAGGTCCAAGTGCGCTGTCACCGCACGGCTAATGATCTGTCGGTTCTCACTTATGCTGGAATAGGATCCATTGATCCTTTTGCGTCTGTCACTACGCCCAACCCTTGTGAGTTTGAAGCTCGTCACAATCATCCAATCAATGAATCCTACTCGGAATACCACGGACAAGGTTTAGACTTTTCGGATTCTCAGGAATGCTGCCAATGGATTCTAGCTTATACCACGAAGATTCTGATTAAGGAATCCAAGAGATATTCATTCAATCGAAGGTAGAACGGAGGTGGTTGTCAGGCACGCGTTCATAGGTTGAGAATGGTGTTGAGTGTCACGGATCATCACATCCATCATATTGAAGTGTGAATGAACATCTTAGATAGAAACAAACGTGTTTGAATAGAAAACAGAAATAATTGCATTAATTCATCGAGACACAGCAGAGCTCCTCACCCCCAACAATGGAGTTTAGAGACTCATGTCATTAAAGAGTACAAAGTTCAGATCTAAAATGTCATGAGGTACAAAATAAATTTCTAAAAGTTGTTTAAATACTAAACTAGTAACCTATGTTTACAGAAAATGAATAAACTAAGATAAATAGTGCAGAAATCCACTTCTGGGGCCCACTTGGTGTGTGCTGGGGCTGAGACTTGAGCTTTACACGTGCCTAGGTTGTTTCTAGAGTTAAACGCCAGGTTGTAACCTGTTTCTGGCATTTAACTCCAACTT
>NC_029794.2:75679442-75681410 GCF_000816755.2 Arachis ipaensis | reverse complement strand
TATACACCCCATTGCAAAACTCAAAACTTGCTTAACACGGGGGAAAATGGGTAGTGAAGCTCGTGAACTCCATGTATTCTTCTTTCCCTTCCCAGCTCAAGGCCACATAATCCCAACCATAGACGTGGCCAAACTCTTCACCTCACATGGCGCCACCGCCACCATCATCACCACCCCATCCATCAAACCCCTCATCTCCCAAACCCTACAAAACACCAACATCCACATTAAAACAATCAAGTTCCCCAGTGCTGAATTTGGTTTACCTGACGGTTGCGAAAAAATAGACTCTTCCCTTAACCCAAACCTGTTCCCCAACTTCCTAAAAGCAACAATGAACCTTCAGGAGCCATTGGAGCAGCTCTTGCTCCAAGAAAAGCCTCAGTGCCTCGTAGCAGACATGTTTTTTCCATGGGCAACTGAAGCTGCCGCCAAGTTTGGAATCCCAAGGCTTGTCTTCCATGGAACTAGCTTATTCGCTCTATCGGCTTCGCTTTGTGTCACAACCTACGAGCCTTACAATAACGTGTCGTCGGACACCGAAGCCTTCGTCATTCCCAACCTTCCCGGCGACATAACAATGGTGAAAAAGCAATTGACTGAGTTAAGCAGGAAGGAGAACAACCAAGACCTGACTCTAGCGATATTGTTGAAGGATTCAAGGGAATCAGAGATGAAGAGCTATGGAGTGCTTGCAAATTCTTTCCAGGAGCTAGAAAGTCCTTATATAAATCACTACGTGAACGTGTTTGGGAGGAGGGTGTGGTGTATAGGCCCTGTTTCTCTCTGTAACAGAAGCAACGAAGAAAAAGCGCTGAGAGGAGTACACGGAGATGAAGAAAATGATAGATGCTTGAAGTGGCTAAGTTTAAAGAAACCAAACTCTGTAGTTTACATAAGCTTCGGGTCCGTCGGTGTCCTTCCAGACACCCAGCTTAAGGAGATTGCAATAGGATTGGAAGCTTCTGGAAGAGAATTCATTTGGGTCGTAAAAAGATGTAAAAAATACACAGAGGAATGGAATGCGGAAGAGTTCGAGAAGAGAATGGAGGGAAAGGGGCTAATCATAAGAGATTGGGCTCCTCAAGTGTTGATTCTTGAACACGAGGCTGTTGGAGCGTTTGTTACGCATTGCGGTTGGAACTCGACGTTGGAATCAGTGACAGCTGGCGTGCCAATGGTGACGTGGCCGTTGGGTGCTGAGCAGTTTTACAACGAGAAGTTGGTTACTGATGTTCTTGAAATTGGGGTTCCTGTTGGTACTAGATTGGGAGATTGTGTTGACAAGGGTGCCATAGAGAGTGCTTTGAAGAGGGTAATGGTGGGAGAAGAAGCAAATGGATTTAGAAACAGGGCTAAGGTTCTTGCTTTGAAGGCAAAGAAGGCTGTTGAAGTTGGAGAGTCTTCTTACTCGGATTTGAACTCTCTCATTCTGAAATTGCAGTCACATGTTGGCAATGAAAGTTGCTTTATTAATTTATGATGATTCTGAAGGGTGAAGATCATAAATCTTGATAGTTCCTTTCTCTTCTATCTGATCGTTTAGGAATATAAATCCTTGTCTTTTATTTACTTTTCTTTAAATATATTGGGGATGATAATGTTTGAGTCTCTTCCTATTGTATCGTTATTAAAGCTTAAACCTATGCAATCATTTTGCTATTGTCTTACTTTCAAGTCTCAACAATTTATCTTTCTTCATGTTCAATTCAATATGGTTTATATATTTGACGAGTTACGAGTATATGATTCGAGGACTAATATGGATTTCGTATTTGATACTAAAATTTGAGTTTAAACAGGCTTCTTAATAGTTAAATTTCGTTTTTTAAAATGTTTTAGTTAAAGCTTTTAACATTTTCTTGTCATAAACATTTTTTTTTCAAGAAGAAAATGAACAAAAAGGAGATAATAAAGATATAGTATCTAAATATAAGTGACTATTGAAGTACAAATAGAGCTTTTCTA
>NC_029794.2:75670881-75678445 GCF_000816755.2 Arachis ipaensis | reverse complement strand
GATTTTGGAAAAAAAAAAAAAAAGAAAGAAAGAAAGAAAAGAAAGAAAGAAAGAAAAGAAAGAGAATAAAACAAGCCACACCCCACAAGTGTTTGTGGACATGCATGAGTTTCATTTTGTGATTCAAGTCTCATTTTCATGTAGCTCGCATAAACACTTTCGGTGGCTCTTTCCACAAGACGGGTCATATGAAAGGGTTTTGTAGTTTGTACTTTGGTTTTTGTGTGTTTGTGAGTGTGTGAGAGTGTGTGTGTGTGTTTTTTTTTCTTTCAAAATGCACTCCATGTTGATTATGAAAACACAAACATGTTGTGTGTGTGACAAATGCAAGGAGCATCGTGGAATGAGACTTGAGAGCAACGTTCTAAAACCTGAATTGGTGATAGAATCATTTTAGCTACTAATTTATTGATTTATTGGTTCAACTGATTTAATTGTGATTTAATCAGAAAATTCGTTTTATAATAAAATAATAAATTAAATATAAATAAATACACTAAAACATAATTATAGTCTAATATAAACTTTAAAATATTATCTAAATTAAAAGTACTATATAAACCATAATATTATAATCTCCTTCAAATACAAATTCAAAAGTCAAATAATAAAAGAAACAACCAAACATAAAATATCAATATTAAAGTTTGTTATCAATTATTAAAATCTGCTAAAATTTGTTGAAGATTTGTTTCATTGAGATCATTGTCACCTTCATTTCCACCAATTGGAGCAGAAAAATCATGTGATGCAATATAAGGCATACTACTACCACCACCACCACTTTAATAAAAATCAACATCAATGATGTCATCTAACGAAATATATAACACGTTATCAATAAGTTAAAGATTAAAATTATTGTAATAAATTATCAGAAAATAAACTACAATAGTCACAAAGTAAGTCTTCAACATTACTAGAATGATCAGGCTTTTTCTCAATAACCTCTTTTATCACCTAAAAGCCAACCAAATTAATATTTTCACAATCAATTGCATCATACTGCACATTTTGCTTTCTTTGTCTCTCTTTCCTAATAAATTAAATACAATATATGAAAAATAGTATAACATATTAAATACACATAATCCATTGATATAAAATAAAAGTATGAAACATATATTACCTGCATTTAAGATGCAAATTATATTTGTTGAGTTTAAAGAAGAAGAAAGAAATTAATTGATGATAACTAAACATTATTATTGGGTTAAAAATTCAATTATGTGTGTGATTAGTTTGCTTAATTGTGCAAAAAAATTAATATAAACCAAAATGACCCAACAACAAGCTTCAGGCCCATATACACTCATAGCTTAAGGAAATGTTTGTCCATCAGAAAAAAAAAGTAAAGCATCAAGCCAAATACAAAGGAAGGTTGCTGATCTTCAAAATAAAAAGAAGAAGTAAAGAAACAAGCCTAGTCAGTAGGCCCAACTGGTGATCCAAGCCCATTCGCTTATTTTAGTGACAAACTAAACAATGGAACTCCATTTCTATCTAAACCAAACCACAAAACCACCGAACCAAAACTCTTTCCTCTCTCTCTTCTCTCACCCACATGAAGTTCAGAAAGAAAGCAAGAAAGAAGAAAACGGATTAGGGCTCAAATTAGAAGTGAAAATTTGGATTACCATTTTCAAACAAAGAAAAAAAAAGTCAAAGAAGCTAGGGCTGAAAGCAAAGGTCACATCTGAAGACTCATAAGAAGAAATCTTTCCTTATATGAGTTTTATTGAAGATTTTTGAAGAAATTCACTTTTTGTACGAATAGAATAGGAAATCCTATTCAAATGGAGGTTGTAGAGCTTTGCAATAGATCAACGGTCAAGAAAGAAACTTGGAGCCAAGGTTGTGATACACGGCTCAGATTTGTGAAGCAATAGAAATAAGGATGAAAGAGAAGATGGAAGGTATAAATACATGTACTGTTAAATTACTGCTACTACTCTATCTCTCTTCTGTGTTGCTGCTGCTACTGATATTGGGGAAGAAGAAGTCAAACAAGTTGTTGAAGACAAGTTTCAATTTTTGGAAGCTTTACTCCTCTATTAAAGGAATAAACAACCAAGGTTTGGGGCAAGGAGTCAGAGAACAAACTTTGGGTTCCCATAGCTTAAGAGCTATACCTTCTTCTCTTTCATGGTTCTCAATTAAATATTTTGTTTTCTTAGTTTAATCTTTCTTAGTTTCAATAAAAAAGGCATTGTAGTGAGGAATGTAAGAAAAAGCCATTGAGTGGAAAAAGATAGAGAGAGTTAGACTTGGAGAAAAGCTAAATATTTATTTTAGAAATTCTATGTACGTTTTTTTGTTTTGTTTTCATGATTCTAAGGGGATTCCCTTGCTAAGTTGCGTAAGTACATAGTGGTTGTAAAGCTAGGTTTGTCCCAAATAAGATTGGGTTAAATTTTAAGAAAATTGGTGAATATAATCTTGTTCAAAGATAGTAAAATTTCATTTGTCGTGATGGAGACTGGATGTAGGCTACATTGCACTGAGTAGCTGAACCAGTATATATGGCTGAGTCACTTCCCTTTCTCTTCTCTGTTTTCGGTTTTATCCTTGATGCATGCCAATCATCACTTCAAAATTTTCTCAATAAATAGAATCTCGTTGCAATTATAGTTCCAAACAACAAATGACCCGTGTTAGAGTTTAGTTTGTTTGTCACAAATGCAAATCAATAAAAATTAAGAGTATTAGATCTTGGGTCTTCTCTCAAAAGAAATTGCAGTGAGGTGTGCGTATTATCGGTTATGAGAATAAGGGGATTTTAAAAAAAATTAATAGGAAATTAAATGACAAGAAAGTAAAGCTAACGACTAAAGGGATATAAATGCTAAAAGGCACTCCTGGAAAGGATTGAGAGTCAAGGCTTCCTGTAAGAACCGTAATTAATTAACCGCTTAATTAAAATAATTTAATTGCCCGAAATAGGTTCAAAAATTTAGAATGTTAATTAGAAAATCTAAATATGATATTTGGACTCAGTAGATTTTTTTGAGATGGAAAATGTAATTTTTTGCAAAAAATTACGTAAAAATACGTACCGGTAAATTAGCCGACAATACCGGCTTAAATATGTTTGGTTCTGTGTGAGAATAATAAAAACAATAGAAAAAATGAGGAAAACAATTTATAATTAAAAATCGGACGCTAATTTTAAAGGTTTCGCCCAAAGTTGAGACAAATGGGCTAAAAATACTAACGGGTTGGACCGGGCCTAAGTTGGGCCCATGCCCAACATATATAAAAATTCAAATGCACCTATTTCAGCTCATTAAACACTTGCATGAGAGTGAGAGCTGCTGAAGTGAGAAGAGAGGTGAGGGTTTCCAAAAATACTATTCATCTTCAACTTCATTCAACCATAACTCGAGCTATGGTGCTCCAATTCGTGAACGGTTTACGGCCACGCAAAGCTCTTGCCAAGCCCGTTAGTTCTATCCAACTTTGTTGGTAAGATTTTGAAACTCCTACCCCATTCTTAAGCTATATGAATTTCAAAAATTAAGGTTAGAGTTTTGAGTAAGTTTTTGTGTTTTGGTTGTTTAGCTACTAACCATTAGTGAGAAATTGTTGGGTTCATCCCCAATTTTTATGGATAAATTAAAGTTTCTCAAAAATCCTTGTAGTTTGGTATATTATGAATATTTAGGTTTTAATTTTTATGGAATATCTGAAGTTAGTTTGAGCATTGATGCTTATTGGAGTTGCGTTTGCTATTTGGAAGCATTTGGATTGGAGATGGTGGCTTGGTTGTGATTGAAAGCTTGTGGGATCCAAATTTTAGTGTATTGTGCCTATTGGGAATCGGCCAAGGTTTAGTTTTGATTTTCTCTATGTAATCTGTAATATTTCTGGACACTTAGGCTAGTGGACCTTACGATAAAATTGAATTGGTTGTTAAAATTTGTTGAAATCATGATGTGTTATGATTGGATGATTTTGATAGTTTTGATGAACTATGATTTTGTTGTTGATAAATGGTGTTGAATATTGATATTGAGGTTGAATGATGCTAATTATAATGATTGGTAGTGACAGAATGATGATTGATGAGTGTGTTGGTTGAGAAATGGTTTTAATAAGATGACTTGATGATTGAGGTTGAGGATTATGAGGATAATGTATTATAAGTGAACATTTGGTATGAGTGGTGGTTTGAGACAAAATGGTAAGTTCTGATATGAATTGAGGTGTCTTATGATTTTGAGTTGGTTTGGTTTAAAGTTTTGAAATTTAGGGAACCTTGCTGATTTTTGTAAAACTTGGTTTTTGACGAAATTTTGCGGATTATAACTTGAGCCTCTATTTTTGAAATTGATTGGATTTTGTTTAAATGGAAGATGGTTTAAAGAGCTTTAAAATGGGATAAAGTTTGAGGAAAATGGAGTTTTGTAGAGGAAGTTATGAACATTTGAAGTTCGGTGTAAGAATCTGAAATTCTGCAGCATTTAATTTTTCAGAGTATGATGCAGCATGCGTACGCGAACTTGTGCATGCGACGCGGGCATTCTCCACTGCCTGGGGATCTTGCGTACGCAGGCATTATGTTGCGTATGCAAGCATGTGAAATTCGGCCATGCGTACGCAAATTTTAACACACAATGCGAGTATTCCATTCAGGTTGGAACACTCACATGCGTGAGCAGAGTGCCACATACATAGACACGCCTTTTTTCAACGTTTGCGTACGCACGACAGGGGGTGTGCGTACGCATTGACCTTATTTTTTTGAAAAATAATTTTTCTTTGTTTTCAAGGGTTCTCAAGATTTTTAAACTTCTTTAAACTGCTGTTTGAGATTACTACCAAGTACGTAGGCCCTAAGACTAATAGAGATGAGTTAGTTGGGTTAAATTGGTAATTTTCATCCCTGAGTTAGAAAATAGAGCCTTAGGTTTCTAGAGTATTAAGGATGGAATAGTTGTGTGGGTTGGAAGAGTACTGTATTAATGATGAGTATAATAAGCTGTTGAAATAAAAATTGATAATGTTTGTGGCGAGTCTGGGACTCGAAGATAAATGAGGAAATATTGAATACTGAAAGTGATCACTGAGGAATATGGATATACATTGTTTATTTCTGATGTTGTTGAGACACTATGCGCCTGACAAGGACGGTTGGTTAATCCCGCTTGTCGAGGTCGCAGCGATGGCGTAAGGGCGGTGGTTAGTCCCGCTTACATTGAGATGTTAGGTCTGTGGCTGAGTATCCTACTCGCATTCTTTCGGAATCACAGGAGTGTGCCGGGCACTATATCCCTGGACCGTGTGCCGAGCATGATATCCCTAGGGTTCCCATTATATTCGTGACCGAAAGGTGACATTCCCATGGGAATGTGTCGGATTGGTAGTTGAACCGACAGTGTGATATCACATCCAACATGACAGGCATTCATCATGTGCATCTTCCATGTGTTTGATTGCTTTGTTTACTTGCATACTACGCCTAATTGTATAACATGCTTAATTGCTTCTTGATTTACTTACTATACATGATTATTACTTGTGCTTTACTTGCATGCAATTACTTTTGTTTTTCTACTAGAATTGAGGAGGTTCAGTAGGCGGTGGCGATGGAATCACATGGCGGTTAGGATGGCGAAGGCTGTGGGACAGCGGTGAACTGATAGTTTAGAAATTCCTTAAGTTAGATGACCTATTTAAGGATTTATTTAATTGTTTTATAAGTTTGAATTTTATGCTTGATGTAAAGTTCTAATATTGCCTTTGGCCTCCCGGAACCTTATTTCTTACATTACTGGGCACTATTACCATCTTGAGAACCTCCGATTCTCATACCATATTTTGTTGTTATTTTTCAGATGTAGGTCGTAACCCATCTCGGTAAGTTGCAAGATAGTGACAGAGCGGAGGATCTCTTGATAGCTCTTTTGTATGTTTTGGATATTTTGTTGTAGTTCTATCTATCTTTTGTATGTTTATACTTTGTTGCCTTAGAAGCTTGACTTTGAGAGACAAGTTGTATGAGCTGTATGTAACTAGTTAGCCTAAACTCTGCTGGCTGTGGCTAGTATTCTGTGGCTAATATGCTTATATATCTACATATACTTTGTTATCTTGTATCTGTATCTTATCCTTTATGCTTTTAGTTCTCGTGTGAACGCTTCGCATTTTTGTATCTCTATTTTTTAGCTTTATTTCTTTATTGGGCTTCTAGTATTATTATTTCTTTATATATATATTATCGTATGAGCTTTAGAACTGTTGTGGCGCTTTGATATCTTTTGCTTAACATGAAAATGACAGTTAAAGAATCCTACCATTATCATAACCATAATTATGGCAATTATAATGAGTTAATCACACTTCATCAACCCCTAACAGCGAGGAGTAACTCAAGCAAGCATAATTTACCTTAATCAACAAATCCTACCTAACTTACTAATTAACTTAGTAAAACGCTAGCATTAGTGGAAACAAGAGCAATTAACAACCCAAGAATTACCACTAAATGTCGGATATTATGACTCTAGTATCCTAATTACTCATTTCCTAAGCCAAGGGGTGAAAATCTATTGAAAATTCATAATTAGCATTTTTACAAACTCTTGGTGGCATAAAAGCAAAACATAGCGAATTGCAAAAGATAATAAAATCTATAACCAATCTATGCACAAAATCAACAATAGAAACTCAATCAAGCATATATAAACCATAAAACATCAAATTCATCAACAAAAGATTCAAGAAATCAAAATTGGATATATTAACAAAGTAACTTTAATTATGAGAAAAATAACAAAAGTAGTGTAATTAAAGAGAATAGCAAAGGTTACTTACAATAAAACAAGAAAATATCCAAGATCAAAATTGTAATAGAGCTAATTCTACTATGAACTCTAATAAAACCCTAAGAGAGAATTTTCTAAAACTAACCTAAACCTAACTAGATCTCTCCATTATAGTGTGTAATGGTGTACCCCCCTTTAATATGGGATTTTTCCATTTGATATAGCCTTCCAATCAGCTTTAAAAACTCCAAAATTGGGCCAAGAGGCCCCCAAAATCACAAGCCATGTGACTTTTTAATGAAGTCATGCGTTAGGACTTGTGCGTAGGCACAGGGTTGTGTGTGTACGCACACTAGCTGAGTTTCATCTTGTGTGTACGCACAGGAAGGTGTACGTACACACACTGGAGCGTGTGCTTCTCTTTTGTTTTTTTATGAAATCTCCCATTTTGCATGCTTCCTTCCACTTCTAACTAGCCATCCTTGCCTATTGAACCTGAAATCACTCAACAAAACATATCGCGGCATCGAATGGAATAAAAGTGGAATAAAATTGATTAATTTAAGCATAAAAAAATAATATTTTCATATTTAGGCACAATTTGGAGAGAAATAAGAAAAGTATGCTATTTAAGTGAATAAATGTAGGTTTATGTGATGAAATCCACTCAATTCAAGCCAAAATTTACCATCAAATATGGACTCATCAAGTCCCTGATGAGATGACTTCTGCGTGGTCTAAAAAATTGCGGATAAATCCTCGTTGCAAGTATAGTTTCTAAACCTTCAAAAGTCCTT
>NC_029794.2:75645762-75667161 GCF_000816755.2 Arachis ipaensis | reverse complement strand
AAAAAGGCATTGTAGTGAGGAATGTAAGAAAAAGCCATTGAGTGGAAAAAGATAGAGAGAGTTAGACTTGGAGAAAAGCTAAATATTTATTTTAGAAATTCTATGTACGTTTTTTTGTTTTGTTTTCATGATTCTAAGGGGATTCCCTTGCTAAGTTGCGTAAGTACATAGTGGTTGTAAAGCTAGGTTTGTCCCAAATAAGATTGGGTTAAATTTTAAGAAAATTGGTGAATATAATCTTGTTCAAAGATAGTAAAATTTCATTTGTCGTGATGGAGACTGGATGTAGGCTACATTGCACTGAGTAGCTGAACCAGTATATATGGCTGTGTCACTTCCCTTTCTCTTCTCTGTTTTCGGTTTTATCCTTGATGCATGCCAATCATCACTTCAAAATTTTCTCAATAAATAGAATCTCGTTGCAATTATAGTTCCAAACAACAAATGACCCGTGTTAGAGTTTAGTTTGTTTGTCACAAATGCAAATCAATAAAAATTAAGAGTATTAGATCTTGGGTCTTCTCTCAAAAGAAATTGCAGTGAGGTGTGCGTATTATCGGTTATGAGAATAAGGGGATTTTAAAAAAAATTAATAGGAAATTAAATGACAAGAAAGTAAAGCTAACGACTAAAGGGATATAAATGCTAAAAGGCACTCCTGGAAAGGATTGAGAGTCAAGGCTTCCTGTAAGAACCGTAATTAATTAACCGCTTAATTAAAATAATTTAATTGCCCGAAATAGGTTCAAAAATTTAGAATGTTAATTAGAAAATCTAAATATGATATTTGGACTCAGTAGATTTTTTTGAGTTGGAAAATGTAATTTTTTGCAAAAAATTACGTAAAAATACGTACCGGTAAATTAGCCGACAATACCGGCTTAAATATGTTTGGTTCTGTGTGAGAATAATAAAAACAATAGAAAAAATGAGGAAAACAATTTATAATTAAAAATCGGACGCTAATTTTAAAGGTTTCGCCCAAAGTTGAGACAAATGGGCTAAAAATACTAACGGGTTGGACCGGGCCTAAGTTGGGCCCATGCCCAACATATATAAAAATTCAAATGCACCTATTTCAGCTCATTAAACACTTGCATGAGAGTGAGAGCTGCTGAAGTGAGAAGAGAGGTGAGGGTTTCCAAAAATACTATTCATCTTCAACTTCATTCAACCATAACTCGAGCTATGGTGCTCCAATTCGTGAACGGTTTACGGCCACGCAAAGCTCATGCCAAGCCCGTTAGTTCTATCCAACTTTGTTGGTAAGATTTTGAAACTCCTACCCCATTCTTAAGCTATATGAATTTCAAAAATTAAGGTTAGAGTTTTTAGTAAGTTTTTGTGTTTTGGTTGTTTAGCTACTAACCATTAGTGAGAAATTGTTGGGTTCATCCCCAATTTTTATGGATAAATTAAAGTTTCTCAAAAATCCTTGTAGTTTGGTATATTATGAATATTTAGGTTTTAATTTTTATGGAATATCTGAAGTTAGTTTGAGCATTGATGCTTATTGGAGTTGCGTTTGCTATTTGGAAGCATTTGGATTGGAGATGGTGGCTTGGTTGTGATTGAAAGCTTGTGGGATCCAAATTTTAGTGTATTGTGCCTATTGGGAATCGGCCAAGGTTTAGTTTTGATTTTCTCTATGTAATCTGTAATATTTCTGGACACTTAGGCTAGTGGACCTTACGATAAAATTGAATTGGTTGTTAAAATTTGTTGAAATCATGATGTGTTATGATTGGATGATTTTGATAGTTTTGATGAACTATGATTTTGTTGTTGATAAATGGTGTTGAATATTGATATTGAGGTTGAATGATGCTAATTATAATGATTGGTAGTGACAGAATGATGATTGATGAGTGTGTTGGTTGAGAAATGGTTTTAATAAGATGACTTGATGATTGAGGTTGAGGATTATGAGGATAATGTATTATAAGTGAACATTTGGTATGAGTGGTGGTTTGAGACAAAATGGTAAGTTCTGATATGAATTGAGGTGTCTTATGATTTTGAGTTGGTTTGGTTTAAAGTTTTGAAATTTAGGGAACCTTGCTGATTTTTGTAAAACTTGGTTTTTGACGAAATTTTGCGGATTATAACTTGAGCCTCTATTTTTGAAATTATAAATAAGAAAAGTATGCTATTTAAGTGAATAAATGTAGGTTTATGTGATGAAATCCACTCAATTCAAGCCAAAATTTACCATCAAATATGGACTCATCAAGTCCCTGATGAGATGACTTCTGCGTGGTCTAAAAAATTGCGGATAAATCCTCGTTGCAAGTATAGTTTCTAAACCTTCAAAAGTCCTTCATACAAACGTGTTGGGTGTCACAAGTAACAAACCCCTTTAAAAATTGTTAACCGAGTATTCAAACCTCGGGTCGTCTTCTCAAGGAACTGCGAAGGAGTATGTTCTTATTATTGGCTATAAAGGTTGTAATCGGGGTTTAGAAGGTGAGAAGCAAGTAAATTAAATGACGAGTGAATTAAATGGAAATTAAGAATAAATAATAACTGTAAAGCACCTTTTAGCAAGGTAGGGAAATTAGAGGTCCAACTTAGTTATCTCTCTCAACAATAATGAAAGTTGAATCTAAACTGCACTTGGTCAACCTGCACGAGGGCAAAGGAAAGTCAAGGGACTAATTAAATTGACTTTCGAATCCTAATTATTTCCTCAGAAAAGGTTGGGATTATTTAAGTTCAGCTCAATTAGCAAGATAACGATTATCAATTATGTTGAGTTTAATAACTGTTGAATTACTAAATTCTTAACCAGAACCAAAAGGGGAAAAGTAAAATTGCTAGAATGATAAAGAGGTCCTTAGATGGGAAGCAATGATAACTTAAATCAATGAGAACAATCATAAACTGCAAATACCTCAATTATCATTAATTCAAATAACAGTCTGTAACACGAGAGAATTCATAAGTCAAATTATAATAATCAATTCAAATGTTGGAATAAATAAATAGAAGTAATACTAAAAGAACATTAAACCTAGGATCCAGAGTTACTCTTAAAACAAGAAGAAATCCTAAATCCTAAAAGAGAGAGAGAAGATCTCCCTCTCAACTAAATCTAAATCATTGAAAGGTAAAAATATGCGAGCTCTCCTTTGAATGGAAGCATTCCCACACTTTATAACCTCTGGTCTATGCTGTCTGTACTTGGATCTGGGCCAAAAAGGGCTTCAGAACTCGCTGGGGGCGTATTCTATAATTTCTGGTGCGTGGCCTCTATCACGCGTCCGCGTGGGTCACTCGGTCGCGTCATTCGGAGCTTTTCCTTGCCACGCGGTCGTGTCAGTCATGCGACCGCGTCATATGCGTTCTGCTTAAGGCGCACGGTCGCGTCAGTCATGCAACCGCGTCGCTGCTGATTCGTGCTTGGCACGCGATCGCGTCATCCATGTGATCGCGTGGATACCAGTTTCTTTAAAGCTCCGTTTTACTTTCTCCTTCCATTTTAGTATGTTTCCTTTTTCATCCTTTAAGTCATTTAAACAGACATAGATCCACTAACCACAGCCTAAGCTACCTAACAACCTAAAAATCCACTACAACATGCAAGTCTAGCTATCCAAATTATGAACATAAACGGAATAAAAAATACAGAAACATGACGAACGGATAAAAAGGTTGCGTGTTGCGGAACCTGGTAAGCAGAAGGGTTGGAACAGGGAAGAAGGTGGCTGCGGCGGCGTCCGGTGCGGTGGTGGTGCACGGCGACGCGGTGGTGGCTGAGGGGGTAGTGGCGGCGAGGGTTTTGGGTTGTGATAGAAGAAAGGGGGCTTTCCATAAATATATAATAGTCCATACTTTTCTCGAGATTTGATGGCCTAAACTGGTGTTCCAATTCAGCATAGAAATTCTGGCGTCAAAACACCAGAACTGGCATGAAAGCTGGAGTTAAACGCCCAAACTGGCACAAAAACTGGCGTTTAACTCCAAGAAAGGTCTCTACACGTGAAAGCTTCAATTCTCATCCCAAGCACACACCAAGTGGGCCCCAGAAGTGGATTTCTACACTAACTATTCTAGCTTACTCATTTTCTGTAACCCTAGGTCACTAGTTTATTATAAAAATTACTTTTAGTCATTCATCTTGTACCTCATGAGACTCTACACGTTTCATATTGTATCTTCTACGACATGAGTCTCCAAACCCCATGGTTGGGGGTGAGGAGCTCTGCTGTGTTTCGATGAATTAATGCAATTACTACTGTTTTCCAATCTATCACGCTTGTTTCTATTTTAAGATATTCACTCGTACTTCAACTTGATGAATGTGATGATCTGTGACACTCATCACCATTCTCAACCTATGAACGCATGCCTGACAACCACCTCCATTCTACCTTAGATTGAATGCTTATCTCTTAGCCTCCTGATTCAGATCAGAGTCTTCGTGGTATAAGCTAGAATTATTGGCGGCCATTCCTGAGATTCAGAAAGTCTAAACCTTGTCTGTGGTATTCCGAGTAGGATCTGGGAAGGGATGGTTGTGATGAGCTTCAAACTCACGAGTGCTGGGCGTAGTGACAGACGCAAAAGGATCAATGGATCCTATTCCAGCATGAGTGAGAACCGACAGATGATTAGCCGTGCGGTGACAGTGTATTTGGACCATTTTCATTGTCACACTTTTCACAACTCCGCACAACTAACCAGCAAGTGCACTGGGTCGTCCAAGTAATACCTTACGTGAGTAAGGGTCAAATCCCACGGAGATTGTTGGCTTAAAGCAATCTATGGTTACCTTGTAAATCTTAGTTAGGAGATTAATTATGATTATCAATTTGAATTGCGAAAAATAAAAGAGCATGAAATAATTACTTGTTATGCAGTAATTGAGAATATGTTGGAGTTTTGGAGATACTTTGTCTTCTGAATCTCTGCTTTCCCCCTGTCTTCTTCTTCACGCACGCAAGGTTTCTCCTATGGCAAGCTGTGTGTTGGTGGATCACCATTGTCAATGCCTACCATCCGTCCTCTCAGTGAAAAAGGTCCAGGTGCGTTGTCACCGCACGGCTAATCATCTGTCGGTTCTCACTTATGCTGGAATAGGATCCATTGATCCTTTTGTGTCTGTCACTACGCCCAACCCTTGTGAGTTTGAAGCTTGTCACAGTCATCCAATCCCTGAATCCTACTCGGAATACCACGGACAAGGTTTAGACTTTTCGGATTCTCAGGAATGCTGCCAATGGATTCTAGCTTATACCACGAAGATTCTGATTAAGGAATCCAAGAGATATTCATTCAATCGAAGGTAGAACGGAGGTGGTTGTCAGGCACGCGTTCATAGGTTGAGAATGGTGTTGAGTGTCACGGATCATCACATCCATCATATTGAAGTGTGAATGAACATCTTAGATAGAAACAAACGTGTTTGAATAGAAAACAGAAATAATTGCATTAATTCATCGAGACACAGCAGAGCTCCTCACCCCCAACAATGGAGTTTAGAGACTCATGTCATTAAAGAGTACAAAGTTCAGATCTAAAATGTCATGAGGTACAAAATAAATTTCAAAAAGTTGTTTAAATACTAAACTAGTAACCTATGTTTACAGAAAATGAATCAACGTTCTAAAACCTGAATTGGTGATAGAATCATTTTAGCTACTAATTTATTGATTTATTGGTTCAACTGATTTAATTGTGATTTAATCAGAAAATTCGTTTTATAATAAAATAATAAATTAAATATAAATAAATACACTAAAACATAATTATAGTCTAATATAAACTTTAAAATATTATCTAAATTAAAAGTACTATATAAACCATAATATTATAATCTCCTTCAAATACAAATTCAAAAGTCAAATAATAAAAGAAACAACCAAACATAAAATATCAATATTAAAGTTTGTTATCAATTATTAAAATCTGCTAAAATTTGTTGAAGATTTGTTTCATTGAGATCATTGTCACCTTCATTTCCACCAATTGGAGCAGAAAAATCATGTGATGCAATATAAGGCATACTACTACCACCACCACCACTTTAATGAAAATCAACATCAATGATGTCATCTAACGAAATATATAACACGTTATCAATAAGTTAAAGATTAAAATTATTGTAATAAATTATCAAAAAATAAACTACAATAGTCACAAAGTAAGTCTTCAACATTACTAGAATGATCAGACTTTTTCTCAATAACCTCTTTTATCACCTAAAAGCCAACCAAATTAATATTTTCACAATCAATTGCATCATACTGCACATTTTGCTTTCTTTGTCTCTCTTTCCTAATAAATTAAATACAATATATGAAAAATAGTATAACATATTAAATACACATAATCCATTGATATAAAATAAAAGTATGAAACATATATTACCTGCATTTAAGATGCAAATTATATTTGTTGAGTTTAAAGAAGAAGAAAGAAATTAATTGATGATAACTAAACATTATTATTGGGTTAAAAATTCAATTATGTGTGTGATTAGTTTGCTTAATTGTGCAAAAAAATTAATATAAACCAAAATGACCCAACAACAAGCTTCAGGCCCATATACACTCATAGCTTAAGGAAATGTTTGTCCATCAGAAAAAAAAAGTAAAGCATCAAGCCAAATACAAAGGAAGGTTGCTGATCTTCAAAATAAAAAGAAGAAGTAAAGAAACAAGCCTAGTCAGTAGGCCCAACTGGTGATCCAAGCCCATTCGCTTATTTTAGTGACAAACTAAGCAATGGAACTCCATTTCTATCTAAACCAAACCACAAAACCACCGAACCAAAACTCTTTCTTCTCTCTCTTCTCTCACCCACATGAAGTTCAGAAAGAAAGCAAGAAAGAAGAAAACGGATTAGGGCTCAAATTAGAAGTGAAAATTTGGATTACCATTTTCAAACAAAGAAAAAAAAAAGTCAAAGAAGCTAGGGCTGAAAGCAAAGGTCACATCTGAAGACTCATAAGAAGAAATCTTTCCTTATATGAGTTTTATTGAAGATTTTTGAAGAAATTCTCTTTTTGTACGAATAGAATAGGAAATCCTATTCAAATGGAGGTTGTAGAGCTTTGCAATAGATCAACGGTCAAGAAAGAAACTTGGAGCCAAGGTTGTGATACACGGCTCAGATTTGTGAAGCAATAGAAATAAGGATGAAAGAGAAGATGGAAGGTATAAATACATGTACTGTTAAATTACTGCTACTACTCTATCTCTCTTCTGTGTTGCTGCTGCTACTGATATTGGGGAAGAAGAAGTCAAACAAGTTGTTGAAGACAAGTTTCAATTTTTGGAAGCTTTACTACTCTATTAAAGGAATAAACAACCAAGGTTTGGGGCAAGGAGTGAGAGAACAAACTTTGGGTTTCCATAGCTTAAGAGCTATACCTTCTTCTCTTTCATGGTTCTCAATTAAATATTTTGTTTTCTTAGTTTAATCTTTCTTAGTTTCAATAAAAAGGCATTGTAGTGAGGAATGTAAGAAAAAGCCATTGAGTGAAAAAAGATAGAGAGAGTTAGACTTGGAGAAAAGCTAAATATTTATTTTAGAAATTCTATGTACGTTTTTTTGTTTTGTTTTCATGATTCTAAGGGGATTCCCTTGCTAAGTTGCGTAAGTACATAGTGGTTGTAAAGCTAGGTTTGTCCCAAATAAGATTGGGTTAAATTTTAAGAAAATTGGTGAATATAATCTTGTTCAAAGATAGTAAAATTTCATTTGTCGTGATGGAGACTGGATGTAGGCTACATTGCACTGAGTAGCTGAACCAGTATATATGGCTGTGTCACTTCCCTTTCTCTTCTCTGTTTTCGGTTTTATCCTTGATGCATGCCAATCATCACTTCAAAATTTTCTCAATAAATAGAATCTCGTTGCAATTATAGTTCCAAACAACAAATGACCCGTGTTAGAGTTTAGTTTGTTTGTCACAAATGCAAATCAATAAAAATTAAGAGTATTAGTTCTTGGGTCTTCTCTCAAAAGAAATTGCAGTGAGGTGTGCGTATTATCGGTTATGAGAATAAGGGGATTTTAAAAAAAATTAATAGGAAATTAAATGACAAGAAAGTAAAGCTAACGACTAAAGGGATATAAATGCTAAAAGGCACTCCTGGAAAGGATTGAGAGTCAAGGCTTCCTGTAAGAACCGTAATTAATTAACCGCTTAATTAAAATAATTTAATTGCCCGAAATAGGTTCAAAAATTTAGAATGTTAATTAGAAAATCTAAATATGATATTTGGACTCAGTAGATTTTTTTGAGTTGGAAAATGTAATTTTTTGCAAAAAATTACGTAAAAATACGTACCGGTAAATTAGCCGACAATACCGGCTTAAATATGTTTGGTTCTGTGTGAGAATAATAAAAACAATAGAAAAAATGAGGAAAACAATTTATAATTAAAAATCAGACGCTAATTTTAAAGGTTTCGCCCAAAGTTGAGACAAATGGGCTAAAAATACTAACGGGTTGGACCGGGCCCAAGTTGGGCCCATGCCCAACATATATAAAAATTCAAATGCACCTATTTCAGCTCATTAAACACTTGCATGAGAGTGAGAGCTGCTGAAGTGAGAAGAGAGGTGAGGGTTTCCAAAAATACTATTCATCTTCAACTTCATTCAACCATAACTCGAGCTATGGTGCTCCAATTCGTGAACGGTTTACGGCCACGCAAAGCTCATGCCAAGCCCGTTAGTTCTATCCAACTTTGTTGGTAAGATTTTGAAACTCCTACCCCATTCTTAAGCTATATGAATTTCAAAAATTAAGGTTAGAGTTTTTAGTAAGTTTTTGTGTTTTGGTTGTTTAGCTACTAACCATTAGTGAGAAATTGTTGGGTTCATCCCCAATTTTTATGGATAAATTAAAGTTTCTCAAAAATCCTTGTAGTTTGGTATATTATGAATATTTAGGTTTTAATTTTTATGGAATATCTGAAGTTAGTTTGAGCATTGATGCTTATTGGAGTTGCGTTTGCTATTTGGAAGCATTTGGATTGGAGATGGTGGCTTGGTTGTGATTGAAAGCTTGTGGGATCCAAATTTTAGTGTATTGTGCCTATTGGGAATCGGCCAAGGTTTAGTTTTGATTTTCTCTATGTAATCTGTAATATTTCTGGACACTTAGGCTAGTGGACCTTACGATAAAATTGAATTGGTTGTTAAAATTTGTTGAAATCATGATGTGTTATGATTGGATGATTTTGATAGTTTTGATGAACTATGATTTTGTTGTTGATAAATGGTGTTGAATATTGATATTGAGGTTGAATGATGCTAATTATAATGATTGGTAGTGACAGAATGATGATTGATGAGTGTGTTGGTTGAGAAATGGTTTTAATAAGATGACTTGATGATTGGGGTTGAGGATTATGAGGATAATGTATTATAAGTGAACATTTGGTATGAGTGGTGGTTTGAGACAAAATGGTAAGTTCTGATGTGAATTGAGGTGTCTTATGATTTTGAGTTGGTTTGGTTTAAAGTTTTGAAATTTAGGGAACCTTGCTGATTTTTGTAAAACTTGGTTTTTGACGAAATTTTGCGGATTATAACTTGAGCCTCTATTTTTGAAATTATTTGGATTTTGTTTAAATGGAAGATGGTTTAAAGAGCTTTAAAATGGGATAAAGTTTGAGGAAAATGGAGTTTTGTAGAGGAAGTTATGAACATTTGAAGTTCGGTGTAAGAATCTGAAATTCTGCAGCATTTAATTTTTCAGAGTATGATGCAGCATGCGTACGCGAACTTGTGCATGCGACGCGGGCATTCTCCACTGCCTGGGGATCTTGCGTACGCAGGCATTATGTTGCGTATGCAAGCATGTGAAATTCGGCCATGCGTACGCAAATTTTAACACACAATGCGAGTATTCCATTCAGGTTGGAACACTCACATGCGTGAGCAGAGTGCCACATACATAGACACGCCTTTTTTCAACGTTTGCGTACGCACGACAGGGGGTGTGCGTACGCATTGACCTTATTTTTTTGAAAAATAATTTTTCTTTGTTTTCAAGGGTTCTCAAGATTTTTAAACTTCTTTAAACTGCTGTTTGAGATTACTACCAAGTACGTAGGCCCTAAGACTAATAGAGATGAGTTAGTTGGGTTAAATTGGTAATTTTCATCCCTGAGTTAGAAAATAGAGCCTTAGGTTTCTAGAGTATTAAGGATGGAATAGTTGTGTAGGTTGGAAGAGTACTGTATTAATGATGAGTATAATAAGCTGTGGATGAAATCCACTCAATTCAAGCCAAAATTTACCATCAAATATGGACTCATCAAGTCCCTGATGAGATGACTTCTGCGTGGTCTAAAAAATTGCGGATAAATCCTCGTTGCAAGTATAGTTTCTAAACCTTCAAAAGTCCTTTCATACAAACGTGTTGGGTGTCACAAGTAACAAACCCCTTTAAAAATTGTTAACCGAGTATTCAAATCTCGGGTCGTCTTCTCAAGGAACTGCGAAGGAGTATGTTCTTATTATTGGCTATAAAGGTTGTAATCGGGGTTTAGAAGGTGAGAAGCAAGTAAATTAAATGACGAGTGAATTAAATGGCAATTAAGAATAAATAATAACTGTAAAGCAACTTTTAGCAAGGTAGGGAAATTAGAGGTCCAACTTAGTTATCTCTCTCAACAATAATGAAAGTTGAATCTAAACTCCACTTGGTCAACCTGCACGAGGGCAAAGGAAAGTCAAGGGACTAATTAAATTGACTTTCGAATCCTAATTATTTCCTCAGAAAAGGTTGGGATTATTTAAGTTCAGCTCAATTAGCAAGATAACGATTATCAATTATGTTGAGTTTAATAACTGTTGAATTACTAAATTCTTAACCAGAACCAAAAGGGGAAAAGTAAAATTGCTGGAATGATAAAGAGGTCCTTAGATGGGAAGCAATGATAACTTAAATCAATGAGAACAATCATAAATTGCAAATACCTCAATTATCATTAATTCAAATAACAGTCTGTAACACGAGAGAATTCATAAGTCAAATTATAATAATCAATTCAAATGTTGGAATAAATAAATATAAGTAATACTAAAAGAACATTAAACCTGGGATCCAGAGTTACTCTTAAAACAAGAAGAAATCCTAAATCCTAAAAGAGAGAGAGAAGATCTCCCTCTCAACTAAATCTAAATCATTGAAAGGTAAAAATATGCGAGCTCTCCTTTGAATGGAAGCATTCCCACACTTTATAACCTCTGGTCTATGCTGTCTGTACTTGGATCTGGGCCAAAAAGGGCTTCAGAACTCGCTGGGGGCGTATTCTATAATTTCTGGTGCGTGGCCTCTATCACGCATCCGCGTGGGTCACTCGGTCGCGTCATTCGGAGCTTTTCCTTGCCACGCGGTCGTGTCAGTCATGCGACCGCGTCATATGCGTTCTGCTTAAGGCGCACGGTCGCGTCAGTCATGCAGCCGCGTCGCTGCTGATTCGTGCTTGGCACGCGATCGCGTCATCCATGCGATCGCGTGGATACCAGTTTCATCTAACCAATCAACAATTATAGAATACAGTCATACCAAAATGTCATGAGGTCTTAATTAAGGTTGTAATGGGGCCAAGGTAAAGGTAAGGATTTATGTATATGGTTAAGTGAGCTAATAAGTGAATCCTTAATTAGGCTAAGATCTCACCTAACATACATATTTAGTAAAATAAAATCCCTTAAACTATTTTCCCATATTTCCCACTTATTGTTGCATGCTCATGTTTCACTTTTTATTTTTATTCCATGTGCATTGTTTTCATCGGGGAATTTCTTTTTGTATCCCCTTTTATTTAGATGCTAATTTTTTTTTTTTGCACATGATAATTGAATCACTTAGATTTTTTCATGAGTATGCTTCCCAAATTTTATTTTATTCCTTTTTACTTCTCTACCCTTTTGTTTCTATTACCCATGTTCCCAAAAGGTTTCCCACATTTAAGTCTATTCATAATTTTCTATCTTAAGCTAACTAAGGATTCACTTGGGATTTTCCTTTGTTTTTCTGCTTAAGGCTAGTAATTTGGCTAAATAGAATAAAGGGGTTTTAAAAGGCTCAAGGGGGTTAACAAGGGTGATGTAAAAGGTAGGCTGATTTGGGGTGTGTGAGCTAAAATCAAATGATGGCCTCAATCATTCTCTTGGTATGTATCTATTCTATATTCTATAATTGGACATATAGATTAAAGCAAAGGAAAGAACATCAGAATAAAAAGAAATGTAACACACAGAAATGAAATTATGGTTTGAATGCAACCATACAATTTAAGCTCAAGACTCACAGGCTGTTGACGAATGGATTTTTGACGGTTTAGAATTTCACAAATAAAATCTTGTTGAAGTATAGTCTCTAAACCAACAATAATCCTTTCATGCAAAAATTTGTTTGTCACAAGTACAAACCCCTAAAATCTATAAACCGAAGTATTTAAACCTCGGGTCGTCTCTCAAATGACTTGCAGAGCATGTGTAAGCACAAGAGCTAGGTAATAAGGACTAAGTCCAAACCACAATTGTATTGAATTGTCAAAAGAGTTCAAACCTGCAAGAGTATAGATAATATGGGTGAATACATGTAATTGAACTTTTGAACCCTCACCGGATGTGTATCCGCTCTATTCGCTCAAGTGTTTAAGGGTTAATTCACTCAATTCTCTTCTAATCATGTTTTCCAAAATTTGATTTTCTTCTAACAATCAACATTTATTCAATGCATACATACATTCATCATGAGGTCTTTCATTTAGGTTGTAGTAGGGTTAGGGTCAAGGTAGGATCATTTATGGTCAAGTGGACTAGGATTTGAATATTTGATTAGCATAGACTTTCCCACCTAACCTATTTAATGACCTATACAAATGCGAGCTATTCTAACTACCCATTCTTCACTTTTTCTTACATACTCATGCATTTTCTTTTCATTTCTCAACACTTATGCATTGATTCTTAGTGAGCTTCACTTTGGGGCATTTTGTCCCCTTTATTGCTTTTCTTTTTTTTTTCTCTCTTTTTTTTTCCTTTATATATATTTATTTTTTTTCTTTTTCTTCTTTCAAACTAAATACAAGGACATCAATGCATAAGGTCTCTACATTTGATCAATACATGAATATATGCCCAATTCCTAAACATAAAAGTGTATTGCCTCTTTTTATCCCATCCAATGTTCCCAAGCCTCACCAACTTGAATAATACACACTCTCACTAGCCTAGGCTAATCAAAGATCCAAACAAGGACTTTTCATTGGTTTTCCGCCTTGGGCTTGTAATGAGCTAAAATAAGAATGAGTTGGTTAAGCATAGGCTCAAAATTGGCTAACAATGGAGAGTAAAAGGTTGGCTATTTGGGTAAGTGGCAAATGAAATAATGGCCTCAATCATATAAATGCACAAACACAAGAAATAAATGGATATATAGAATCAAGCAAATTAAGGATCACAATCATGGAAAGAGAACAATTTCACACAAGAATGGAAAATAAGTGGTTATAAAATGTAACCACATCAATAGGCTCAAGTCTCACAAGCTTGTGTTCTCAATTCAATACATGCTTCACAAGGTATGAAATTCAAGCAAGTCTCAAAAATTCTTTTTCAATCAATTGGGTTAATGCCCTATATTTAAACTCCTTAAAAAATCTCAATGTTTGACTAAGCATTGTTGTGATTGAAAAGTTCAAAAATTTTCTTAGTTCACCCTTTTCTTTTTCACTTAAAACCAATTTCTTATGCAAAAAGGGTGACTAAGTTTCACTTAAAACATGATTTCTAATCACAACCACAAACTAAAAAGAAGAATATACAAAAGAAGATATGCAAAAATGTATAAAGAAAAATCCAACTAAAATATGGAATCTATCATCCAAAATATCTAAAAATATCCAAAAGCATCAAAATATCTAAAATCCAAAATAAGCAATAAAAGTATCCAAAGCAAACTAGAAATGCATCAAAATATATACAAAAATGTGCAAAATAGGATAACTAGGCTGAAAAGTTTACCGGTTCCCAGATAATGCTACCGGTGCCCTCCCCACACTGAAGGTAGTGTCAGGGGCATCCTGCTGAGCTGGTGCCTCCGCGTCCTCCTCCTGATGATCCTGCTCATCGGAGGTCGGAGAGTCGGGAAGCGGAGGTAGCTCAGCGCCCAGAGAGATAAGTGCCTGGTCCATCCGATCCAAACGGCGTCTGACATGGTGTCGCTCTCGCTCCAAGAACCGGAAGAGACGCTGGACCAGGAGATAAGTAGGCTCAGGTGCTGCTGGAGGGTCTGTAGATGGTGAAGGAGCTGTGGGTGTAGAAGATAATGGGCCAGCTGCAGGGGCTGGTGGGGAAGGTGTCCCTACGACAGCTCTGGCCCGAGAGTGGCGTCTAGCAGGTGGCTTCTCGTGCACCCAAACACCCCAGGGGATAGTAACCTCCCTGTCATCTGCATCAGCTGGTGGTGGTCGCACATCATCATCTGACCACGGGACATCAGCTAAGGCTGCCATACTCGTGACCAATGTAGGAAATGGAAGTAGGCCATGAATATGCGCCCGCCACATGCACTGTCGGATAAGTCTAGGGAAGGAACATCCTTCCCCTCCATAACACACCCGATCAGCAGAAGCATCTCCATGGGGACCTCAGAAAAGTGGGTGGTAGGCAGGACGTAGTGGGTGAAGATCATCTGCCAAGTCCTGGCCTCCCTAGTCAAATGAGTGAATAACATCCCCTTTGGCTTGGTGTTGCCTGCATCCATAACCCATGAAGCATCCGGTGTCCCAATCACGCGCCGAAGCGCCTCATAATCAAAAGTCATGGTATGGATGGCTATCTCAGCCTGATGATGGGCACACTGGTCATGCGGAATGTGACGGCAATGTAATGCCTCCCCAATGGCGGTCTCGGTGAGCATAATCTCTCTACCCCGCACCTGAACTGAATCCAAGGTCGGACGGAAAAAATTGCAGTAGAATTCCTTCACCCAAGATATATTGATGTCACCCAAATCCCGGTCAACAAAGTCAATACCTAACTCAAGGATTCGACCGTTAATGCGCCGTCTCACATCATTAGGTAGGAGCAACTTCTTCTCAATATTTAGCTTCGTGGTTCGATATCTAGAGAATCGAAGCTTACAGTAGAGATTGGGGAATTTGCCAGGATTGGTAGAAGGCAACTTTTGATTCTCTTTATCCTCGTCCTGCAATGGATTCCTAGCATAGTTCTTGTAGATGGAAGGAATGGAGGGGGTAGAGTATTTTCTCTTCTTAGAGGCGGTGGCTATGGCTTTGCCTTTATCCGACATCCTGAAAAATATGATAGAATATATATAACAATTAGCATGTAGCAAAGAAACATGGTCAGGTCATAAATGACAAAGAACAATCATGATGTTGCAATGAATATGCAAAAGTGAACAAGTAAACCAGAAAAAATGCAAGCTTCATTAAAGTCAACAAATCATATCCACAAGGCAATAATATCATCATATGGTTGAAGGAATTTGTTAAAGATGGTTAAAGGTGAGTGGAAGTGGAATGGTTAAAGAAGTTAGTAAGTTAGAAAAGTAGGTCTACGATAGGGCAGGGGCAGCGGAGACAGACTGGCACCGCCGTGAACGGTGGCGCGGTGGTTCGAGAAACTGAGGGGAGGAGGGACGGCGATGGTGAGAGGGCGAGGAGGTCAGAGGAGTAAGAGAGAAGGGGAGAGAGAAGAGGGGAAGGCAGTGATGGTGGCGCGGTGGCGGAGAAAGAGAAGAGTGAGAGAGAGGGAGAGGACGGGTGGTGGTGAGAGGGGAAGAGAAGTTGAGGGTGAGTGGCCGGCGGTGATGATGGCGCGGCGGCGGCCGGTGCTGCTGCTGCGATGGCAGTTGGGGGAGAGAAGAAGAAGAAGATGGAGGTTGGGGGGGATGGGTTGCGCGACTGCGCAGTGTGCATCGCGTGCTAGGGTTATCCCTAATTTTGAATCGGCGCGTGCGTGCACCTTGCGCGTCCGCACCCATTGAAAAAAAACGTGGGTCCTACGCGTGCGCGTACAACGCGCTTAAGCGGGGATGAGCAAAATAAGGAAGGACGCGTGCGCGTACGGGCTAGGGGCTTAGAGTTGGCCCAACTCAGGCCTAACTCTCTGGAGAATGGCCTGGGAGTCGTGCCACTAGCTTTGCGCGCACGCGGCAAGTATGCGTCCGCGTGCATTGAGGGGAATGGAGAACCACGCATGAGCGTACAGTGCGCGCTAACGTGGGATGGCAGAATAGGCTGGGGCGCGTGCGCGTACCTTGCGCGCACGCGTACATGAGATTGGGCCTGAGGCTTAGAATGGGCTTGAGGCACGCCCAACTCTCTGGTCCATGGCCTAGTTTGGTGGCACCACGCAGGGACGCGCGCGCGGCAAGTGCGCATCCGCGTGCATTGACGAATTGGGAAATGGCGCGCTGGCGCGATGCATGCGCTCGCGCGGATTGTGTTGGGCCTGGGGCTTAAAGCTAGCCCAGAAATGGCATAACTCTCTGGTTTTTGGCCCAATCATTTGCAGCAGCAAATCGGCGCGGATGCGGCAGGTACGCGTCCGCGCGAACTTCCATGTTCTAATAATCGGCGCGCCCGCACGTAGTGCGCGTCTGCGCGGGTCAGGTTGGGCTCAGGGCATAATGTTTGCCCAAGAGAGGCCCAACTCTCGGGAGTGTGGCTCGTGGTGCATCCGCACTGGGACGCGTACGCGTACGTTGTGCGCGCGCGTCCACGCCCCCCCTTTTTTTTATTTTAGAAGAAAAACTTGCTGGGTGCTCCCCTTAGTGTTCACAACTCTTATTCACTCAACCATCATACAATTCACAAAAATGCAATTTTTGGTATTATTCATCTACTACTAAACACAACATGCATGTGACTAAGCTAACAATTAAGTTGTACAAACAAATTATGTGAAATATCTACCTACAATGGTAACTCAAATCACTTATTAAGTAAATTTAAAAGAGTGGAAAGAGTTTACCATGGTGGGGTGTCTCCCACCTAGCACTTTTAGTTTAAGTCCTTAAGTTGGACATTTTGAGAAGCTTATTGTCATGGTGGCTTATGTTTGTACTCATCCTTGAATCTCCAAGGATCTTTGCTCCTCAATTGGTTGACAGAATTTCCAACCCTGTTCATCAAGCTTGGGCAAAGTTCTACCCAAGATATGAGTCCCCATAGTTGGTCTTCATATAGCGAACCGGGATCCCATATCTTATCTTCACACCCATCCGTTAGTTGAGTTTCATGGTTTTGTCGGATGAGCGGTTGACATAAAGGTGATTGACACATAGAATTCTCTTTACTCCACCAATGCTTCCTCCTAGATCCATATAAAGTAATTCTTGTCCCAACATCATCCCTGTACCTTGAAGCTTTGACCTTAATGAGCCTAATTCCTAACTTGCAACCACTACACAACTCATTCTTGCTTTTAATTCCACAAAGAGCTCTAAGTTGTCCATCCGTTTCAATCAAACCATATTCAAGCGAGAAAGTAAAGCTTATGGATAAGAATTTTACCCACTTGAATGTTGTATTGGATGGTGACTCGGGAAGGGAGACCTCCCCACACTTAGACAGTGCAAGGTCTACTTCCTTGTGCTCTTCTTTAGTTGTTTCCACCTCTTCACAATTCTCCTCACTTTCAACCTCATCCTCTTTGTTACGTGGCTTGATGTTATCTTCAAGAACTTCATCTTGTTTAATGAGAGGCGATTCAATTTTGGATAGAAATTCATTGATGAACGAGGTCATCTCTTGATCAACCTCTTCATATTCTTCAATTTCAATATACACCATGCCAACGTTTTCCTCTTGGTAGCTCTCTTTCTCATTGCTCACCAAGGGTATGGGAGGTTGTGCATACTCGTTTGTACTTTCAACTCCATGTCCAATGGGGGAGGATTCCATTGTAGAGAGAAATTCTTCCATGATTGAATCCATCTCTTGATAAGCCTCTTCCAAGCCTCCAACGATGAGATGCCTTGGGGGTTGCGCACCTTCTTCAACTTCAATATCAAGCTCCTTGGAAGAGTGCTCCATGAGACTACATTCCCTTGGACTTTCAACATCTCCTAAATCTTCAACCACTTCTTCCTTTTCTTCAATGATTATAGGCTCCTCCAATTGTTCCAATACAAAATTTGACTTCTCCTTTTTCACCGAATTTTCCAATCTCTCCTTCATGCTTTGCTCTTCTTTTGACTTTTCACATGTGGTCACGGAAGTACCTTGAGTATTCAAGCATTGGTGGGCTAAAGTGTGCACCACCTTGGTCAAATTGGTCACAAACTCAAGTGTATCCCGCTTCATGGCTTCTTGTCCTTGGAGTAACAAAGTGAGAGGATCGTCTATTGGGGCTTGGGGTGAATAGGAAGGTTCATTATTTTGGAGGGAGGGTTCATGGTAGGAAGGTGGTTCTTCTTGGTAAGGGTATGGAGATGGTGAGTATTGAGGTGGTTCATGGTAGTAATCTTGATAAGGTTGTGGTGATTCTAGAGGTTCTTGCTCATAATGGCCATAAAAATATGGTATGGATGATTGGTTATATGGTGGATATGGATCATAGGGTGGTGCTTGGTGATGAAAGGCTTGTGAGAATGGTTGAGGTTCATGTTGAGGATGAGATTCATAGGCATATGATGGTGGTTGTTGAGTGTCACAAGGTGATTCACCATAGCCATTGAATTGACATGCATTAGGATGAGAGTTATACCTATAAGTGTCCGGAGGTTGATGCCAATAGGAGTGATCAATTCCTTGAGGCTCTTCCCATCTTTGTTGGTTCCATCCATGGTACATGTTGCCATTAAAGTCCAAATTTCCTACAACACAATTAGAGCCAAACTCATAGCCAAAGTGAGAATTCATTATGAAAAAAAAAAAACAAAATAAAACTAACAAAATCTAGTAAACAAGCAAAAGACAAACTATTTACACTATTCACATATGTACAATAACCAATAACATAACACCATTGCAAATCCCCGGCAACGGCGCCATTTTGACGAATGGAAAATCTATAAACCGAAGTATTTAAACCTCGGGTCGTTCTCCCTAGGAATTGTAATGAAGTGTCTTGTTATTGGTTGTGAGTTATATTTGGGGTTTTGATATGAAGCATGAAAGATAAATGGTAAGAAAGTAAACTAATGGCTAAAAGGGTCTTGGCAAGGGTTGGTGGTCAAAGATCTCTATCCTAATCACTAACCACAATATGAGAATTGGCAAGGATTAATCTCATTAAATCATCCTCTAACTAGTAGTAAAGGAAAGTCAAATGTGCTATATCAATCCTAGTCCGTCAAGCATCATATATCATTCATATATTGTATGCAGGTTTAGTTAAAAATTCCCATTATTCTCTTGAAAAAAATTATTTAGGGTAGCTTTTAAAGTTTGAATGTTCCTCCTTGATGAAATGTTGTCAACTAACATGTAATGCTATATATACAAGGTGTGGGTTGTTTTGATTCTGTTAAATTTTCTGGTTTACTTCCTTTTTATATTTTTCTATTTAAACTATACTATCTTTATGCTAAAAAAGGGTAAACTATACTAATTAATCCACTAATAAATCTGAATTGCAAACTAAACTAAATGACTAAAATGAGCTAAATAACTAAAATATGAACAAAAAAAAATTCAAAATGCAGAAAATAGAGTAAAATACACAAGTAGCCATGTATAAGTACTCAGAAAATAACAATAAAAGAAAAAGAGAAAAATACAGAAAAATATCCAAAATAAAAGAAAAAGTATGTAGTAGTTCACCAAAATAAACGCCAGAGATGGCGACCTCCCCACACTTAAAATGAAGCATCGTCCTCGATGCTCAATCAAGCCGGGTGTGAAGGAGTGTCATCACTGGTAGGGATGGTAGCTGGGGTCTCTGTGGCGGTGGTGGGCTGAGAGTCTGGCTGCTGTAGAGGGGAGACTGACTGGATCGGGATCTCCGGATCTGCAGCCTCAATCTGGGGCATGACCTCCTGATGCGGGGCAGTCTGCTCTGTGGCTTCTTGCTGATGAGTCTCCGCCTGGGAATGAGTCTCCTCCTCGTGCTCATCCTCCTCCTCCTCTGATGGCTCTGAAGGGGTGTCGGGCTCGGAGGGGATGTCGGCGCCCTGTCTGATCATCAGCTTCAGATGGGAATAGTGTCGCCTGCTGCGGCGCTCCAATCTCTCATACCGGCGCCTGTTACAGCACTCCATCTGATCAAGCTGGCGGAAAAGACGGTGCACGAGGCGATAAACTGGCTCAGAGGCGGGTGGAGGTGCAGTGGTGGCAGCTGGGGCAGCTGTGGATGAAGAGGGTCCAGCAGACGGAGGGGCTGTCTCATCAGTAGTAGTGATAGGTGGTGGTCTGTATCTGTAGCCCAAGGCAAGGAAGTTCCTGTTGTGCGGGATGATCTTCCTGCAGTCCGCTGCTGGTGGTCGCTCATCGGCATCCTCCCAAGGCACATCAGCCTGACGGCCTAGCCGTGTAACCAGGTAAGGAAAGGGGAGGGTGCCTCGGACGTGGGCCCTGGCCATATAATGTCGGATAAAACGAGGCAGATAAATGTCCTTACCCTCCAGCACACACCAAAGGAGGGTGATCATGGTAGCCGGGATCTCCGTCTCGTGAGTACTCGGCATCACAAAATTACTCAAGATCTGATGCCATAGCCGAGCCTCATCATTTAAGTACACTCTCTTGATCCCTCTAGGCATAGTGGTGTTCTGACCCATCTCCCAAGGAACAGCAGGGTCGAGAGCTATCCTTGCCTTCACAGCATCCCAGTCAAACTGCATCTGGCCCATGTTTTCCTCAGCCTGTGCAAAACCATCCGGCTGATCGGACTTGGCTGAGAGCTGGAGAATGGTCTCTATGGCCTCCTCAGTGACCAGAATTTGCTTTTCCCTCAGGTTCACTGCATCTAGGGTAGTAAGGTAGTAGTTGCAATAGAATTCCCGGACCCAAGATGCATTGACCTCTGTCAGTGATCTCTCCAGAAAGAACCAGCCCCTTTGCTTGATTTGCTCAGTAGTGTATTGCTGGAGGGCTTCTGGAATCTTCAAGGTACGTTCCAGGTATAGATTTCTGGAGTTTGCAAAAGTCGGGTACTTTAGCTCACAGTACCGGTTTGCAAATTTTATAGGATCAGTCGAAGGGAGCAGGTGGTTAGCTTTTTCCTGCTGTGTGAAATTCTTCTCCCGCCATGAGGAATCGTGCATTAGAAAAATGACGGACTGGGAGGAATCTCCTCTCTTACGCTTGCCAGTAGCCTTGCCTTTACCTTTCCTCTGTAAGACAGACATCCTGAAAAATAGAAAACCAAGAATGGATAAAAAAATAGGAAAGCAAATAGGCAATTTAAACAAAGGAAACTCAAAGCGGTAAGGGAGAAATAGAG
>NC_029794.2:75643375-75645744 GCF_000816755.2 Arachis ipaensis | reverse complement strand
ATCGCGTCGCTCACGCGGTCGCGTGGGATTGGTATTGGGTAAGTGACGCGATCGCATGGGGCATGCGATCACGTGGGCTAATTTGTGCGAAACGCACAAGGGCCGCACGATTCCAGCCCAACTTTCTGTTCGTTGGATCCTTACGCCGATATATATATCATGCGTCCGCGTGGGTCACGCGGTCGCATGGGTGGTGTTTTTCGCGATATGACGCGATCGCAAGGGGCATGCGGTCGCGTCGTGCAACCTTTTTTTTTTTTAAACTGAGAAATGCAGGATGCAGTGATGGACATGAATGCTATGCATGATTCCAGGTTTAATAAATTAAAATGAAAAAGGAAAAATGAAAGCAATTAACAAGAAATAAGTTGAAAAAGAGGCGACCATACCATGGTGGGTTCTCTCCCACCTAGCACTTTTAGTTAAAGTCCTTAAGTTGGACATTGGAAGAGTATCCTATTATGGTGGCTTATGTTTAAATTCGTCCAAAAATCTTCACCAGTGCTTGGAATGCCAATAGCCTCCGGGGTCCCAAACTAGGCATGTAAAGCTTCTGAGCAGCTTCAAACAAATTTTTAGGCTCCTGGGGTAACAAATGTCAGAATAAACCTCAGGATTCCAAGCCTTGCGTTTAAATCCGCCTCCGTCTTGGTCTACATATCTCCATCCGGGCAGCTTAAAAAGTAGAATCTCACTGTGGTGACCAAACGTTCTCTGTGATCCATGCAATTGAGCATGATACCAATCCGTGTACTTCGAGGTGAAGCGTGGAACCTTATTGAACCTGGTGCACCAGCTCTGAATACGAGCCATTTTCCTCTTACTCTTAAAGCCGCAGAGAGCTCTAAGTTGGCCATCTGTTTCAAGCAAACCATATTCAAGTGAATAAGTAAAATTATAAGTTAAGGATTGTACCCACTTGAAGCTTGTATTGGGTGGTAATGGCCTTGGGATAGGTGTTTTCGGTGGTCCTGCAAGTTCCGTTTCCTTGTGCTCTTCTGTGAATTCTTCCACTTCCTTGCAAAGATCTTCAATTGTATCTGTATCCTGGTCAAAGTCTTTTATGTCTTCCTCATTACTCGAGTCATAGATTGGAGGTTGAGAGAAATCTACCTCCGCATCATCTTCATATTCACTTGGGGAAGATTCTTCGATCTCAGAGAATTCACTTGCGGACGCAAGTTCCTCACTAGGAGGACTAGACTTGTGACTATCATCATCAAGGAAATTTGCTTCTGGGATTATTCCGTCTGATTCTTCGTAAGCGACTTGCCTTGGAGATTGTACGGTATCCTCCTTAGCATCAACTGTGGCATCTTGGACGGAGTTTTCCTCAATTCTGAATTCCCAAGGAAGTTCAGCATCGCCTAGATCTTCAACCAACTCTTCTTCTTGAACAATGACAGCTTCTTCCACTTGTTCTAGTACGAATTCATTCTCTGTCTTGTCCACTGGAGTCTCTAGTATTTCTTTCATGCTATGCTCTTCATCGGGCTGTCCACATGGGGCTGTGGTTGATTCTTCTATATTTGAGCGCCTAGTGGCCCATTGAATTAGTGCTTGCTCCAGTTGTTGAATGGTTGTTTGAAATTTAATTACTGTTTCCTTTAGGCGATCCTTTGCTTTGCGGTTTGCCAAACTTGGACATGATACAAAGGAAAGTGGTGATGATTGGGAACGATTGGATTGGTATTGGGGTAAGGAAGGATCAAATGATGGCGAATGGTGAAGAAAAGCTTGTGAGTGTGGTGGTTCGAGGTTATGTTGAAAGGATGGTTCATATGCACGGGGTTGGGCTTGTTGGTAATTACAAGGTTGTCTGACGATTGGATTTTTTACGGTTTAGAATTTCACAAATGAAATCTCGTTGAAGTATAGTCTCTAAACCAACACGTGCGCGCCCCTATGCGCAATGCAACTATGGCAAATCTTATATCGTTTCGAAGCCCTGGATGTTAGCTTTCCAACGCAACTAGAACCGCATCATTTGGACCCTAAATTGGTAGGTTACCCTAAAACGGTTTCTTGGAAAGAAAATCATCACCCTAACCAAGTAGTCCTAATAACAAAGAAGTGGTAAAAATATGTACAAATTCTAACTAACATGCAACCTATCATGCAATGCAATAGCTAATCTAATTAAAGAAAATAAAAAATTTGGTGTTGAAAAGGAAATTTTTTTTTTTTACCCATGGAGATCGGTCAGACGACCTCCCCACACTTGAAGATTGCACCGTCCTCGGTGCATGCAAAGAAGAGCAAGGTGGATGGGTTGCTACAATTGATGAGCTTCTTCGAAAGGTTGTACGGATGACTTGTTCGTTGCCCCATTTAAAAGCTTTTCCGTTTCCTCCTTTCTTGGTGGCCAA
>NC_029794.2:75628451-75643359 GCF_000816755.2 Arachis ipaensis | reverse complement strand
TCCAACCATCTTCATCAAGCTTGGGCAAAGTTCTACCCAAGATATGAGTCCCCATAGTTGGTCTTTACATAGCGAACCGGGGTCCCATATCTTGTTTTCGCACCCGTCTTCGATTTGGTCTTCATACTCTCTCTTTCCGGGTGGTTGACATATAGAATTCTCTTTAACATACCAAGCCTTCCGTTGAAACCCATGCAAAGTGGTATTCTTCCAATCATCGTTCCTATGCCTTGAAACCTTGACCTTAATGAGCCTAATTCCTAACTTGCAACTACTACACAATTCTCTTTTTCCTTTAAGTCCACAAAGAGCTCTAAGTTGTCCATCCGTTTCAATCAAACCATATTCAAGCGAGAAAGTAAAGCTTATGGATAAGAATTTTACCCACTTGAATGTTGTGTTGGATGGTGACTTGGAAAGGGAGACCTCCCCACACTTAGATAATGCAAGGTCTACTTCCTTGTGCTCTTCTTTATGTATTTCCACCTCTTTGCGAGCTTCCTTGATTTCAACCTTTCCCCTTTTATCACATAGCTTGGTGTTGTCTTCAAGAACTTTGATTTCTTGCCTAATGGGAGGTGGTTCAATTTTGGATAGAAATTCATTGATGAATAAATCCATTTCTTGGTCAACCTCTTCATATTCTTCAATTTCGATATACACCATGCCAATATTTTCCTCTTGGTAGCTCTCTTTCTCATTGCTCACCAAGGGTATGGGAGGTTGTGCACACTCTTTTATACTTTCAACTCTATGTCCAATGGGAGAGGATTCCATTGTAGAGAGGAATTCATCCATGATTGAATCCATCTCTTGATAAACCTCTTCCAAGTCTCCAACGATGATATGCCTTGGAGATTGCGCACCTTCTTCAACTTCAATATCGAGCTCCTTGGAAGAGTGCTCCATGAGGCTACATTCCCTTGGACTTTCAACATCTCCTAAATCTTCAACCACTTCTTCCTTTTCTTCAATGATTATAGCTTCTTCTAGTTGCTCCAATACAAAATTTGACTCCTCCTTCTCCACCGAATTTTCCAATTTCTCCTTCATGCTTTGCTCTTCTTTTGACTTCTCACATGTGGTCACGGAGGTACCTTGAGTGTTCAAGCATTGGTGGGCTAAAGTGTGCACCACCTTGGTCAAATTGGTCACAAATTCAAGTGTATCCCGCTTCATGGCTTCATGTCTTTGAAGTAACAAAGTGAAAGGATCGTCTATTGGGACTTGGGGTGGGTGGAGAGAGGGTCCATGGTAGGAAGGTGGTTCTTCTTGGTAAGGGTATGGAGATGGGGAGGGTTGAGGTGGTTCTAAAGGTTCTTGCTCATAATGATCACAAGGATGTGGTATGGGTGATTGGTTATATGATGGATAAGGCGTGCGCGCCCCTATGCGCAATGCAACTATGGCAAATCTTATATCGTTTCGAAGCCCTGGATGTTAGCTTTCCAACGCAACTGGAACTGCATCATTTGGACCTCTGTAGCTCAAGTTATGGTCGTTTAAGTGCGAAGAGGTCGGTTTGACAGCTTTTGCGATTCCCTCATTTCTTCATGAGTTCTCCATTTTTACATGCTTTTCCTTCATTCCCTTGATCCAATCCTTGCCTCCTAAATCTGAAATCACTTGGCAAACACATCAAGGCATCTAATAGAATCAAGGTGAATTAAATTTAGCTATTTTAAGTCCTAAAAAGCATGTTTTCACTCTTAAGCACAATTAAAGAAGAATATGTAAAACCATGCTAATTCATTGAATAAATGTGGGTAAAAGTTGATAAAATCCCCAAAAATCAATACAAGATAAACCCTACAAATGGGGTTTGTCATTGTCTACCATGTCTTTCAGCTGGGTATGCACGGTAGAATGGTCTTTGTCCAGGATATCTCGGAGGGTGTTGCTGCCAGAAGGGTTGATTAGATCCTCTTGGTTCCATCCATCCTTGATTGGTCTGACCTTGATGCACATTCCTACTGTAACTTCTATTTCCTTTAATAATATTAGAACCAAACTCAAAGCGAGAGGGGTGAGAGTTCATAGTAGCAAATAAAGATACAAAGGGAAAACAAAAGTAAATAAACAAGCAAAATAAAAATATTTACAATAACCAATAATAAGGCACACGTTAGCAGTTCCCCGGCAACGGCGCCATTTTGATGAGATGACTTCTGCGTGGTCTAGAAAATTGTGGATAAATCCTCGTTGCAAGTATAGTTTCTAAACCTTCAAAAGTCCTTTCATACAAACATGTTGGGTGTCACAAGTAACAAACCCCTTTAAAAATTGTTAACTGAGTATTCAAACCTCGGGTCATCTTCTCAAGGAACTGCGAGGGAGTATGTTCTTATTATTGGCTATAAAGGTTGTAATCGGGGTTTAGAAGGTGAGAAGCAAGTAAATTAAATGACGAGTGAATTAAATGGCAATTAAGAATAAATAATAACTGTAAAGCAACTTTTAGCAAGGTAGGGAAATTAGAGGTCCAACTTAGTTATCTCTCTCAATAATAATGAAAGTTGAATCTAAACTCCACTTGGTCAACCTGCACCAGGGCAAAGGAAAGTCAAGGGACTAATTAAATTGACTTTCGAATCCTAATTATTTCCTCAGAAAAGGTTGGGATTATTTAAGTTCAGCTCAATTAGCAAGATAACGATTATCAATTATGTTAAGTTTAATAACTGTTGAGTTACTCAATTCTTAACCAGAACCAAAAGGGGAAAAGTAAAATTGCTGGAATGATAAAGAGGTCCTTAGATGGGAAGCAATGGTAACATAAATCAAAGAGAACAATCATAAACTGCAAATACCTCAATTATCATTAATTCAAATAACAATCTGTAACATGAGAGAATTCATAAGTCAAATTATAATAATCAATTCAAATGTTGGAATAAATAAATAGAAGTAATACTAAAAGAACATTAAACCTGGGATCCAGAGTTACTCTTAAAACAAGAAGAAATCCTAAATCCTAAAAGAGAGAGAGAAGATCTCCCTCTCAACTAAATCTAAATCATTGAAAGGTAAAAATATGTGAGCTCTCCTTTGAATGGAAGCATTCCCACACTTTATAACCTCTGGTCTATGCTGTCTGTACTTGGATCTGGGCCAAAAAGGGCTTCAGAATTTGCTGGGGGCGTATTCTATAATTTCTGGTGCGTGGCCTCTGTCACGCGTCCTCGTGGATCACGCGGTCGCGTCATTCAGAGCTTTTCCTTGCCACGCGGTCGCGTTAGTCATGCGACTGCGTCATATGCGTTCTGCTTAAGGCGCGCGGTCGCGTCAGTCATGCGGCCGCGTCGCTGCTGATTTGTGCTTGGCACGCGATCGCGTCATCCATGCGATCGCGTGGATACCAGTTTCTTTAAAGCTCCGTTTTGCTTTCTCCTTCCATTTTAGTATGTTTCCTTTTTCATCCTTTAAGTCATTCTGCCTTAGAAAATCTGAAACTACTCAACACACTAATCACGGCATCGAATGGAAATAAAGGTAATTAAAATAATTAATTTTTAAAGCTTAGGAAACATGTTTTTCACAACATGACATAATAAGGAAGGGAAAGTAAAACTATGCAATTAATGTGAATAAGTAGGTGAAGAGTTGAATAAATCACTCTAATTAAGCATAAAAGAACTCATGAAATATGGGTTTATCACTCCCCCACACTTAAACAATAGCATGTCTCCATGCTAATCACAAATAAAGAGAAGGAGAAGGATCAAAGGGTAAACAACCTATTCAATGAAACTATCTATGTGCATGCAATTGTACTAAATGCTATCTATTTCTATCTATACTATAGTTTCCTATTGAGTTGGAAAAAACAAACAACCAAATTTTCAAGCAAGCATAACGAAATATAGGGCTAAATAAAGAAATATTTCAATGCAATCACACTCCAAAGTATTGATTCTAGTTTCTGAATGAAGCAACGTGCAAGAAAACACAAAATAGGGTGTGGAGACATAGAATTGAGCAATCGAACCCCTCACCAGATGTATATACATTCTAATCGCTTAGTGTTTAAGATTTAATCACTCAAGTCTCCTCTAATCTTGTTTTCTAGGATTTGCTATTTATCTAACAGTCAGCAAGTATTTAATTTATGTATGCAAATATCATGAGGTCTTTAGATGGTTGTAATGGGGTTAGGATTAAGGTAGAATTAATATGGTCAAGTGGACTAATAAATTGAATCTTTGAAGTATTCCACCTAAACTATATCAACCTAATCACTAAAATGCATTCTAACTGCCCATTACTTTCTTTTTACACACACTCATGCATTTTTTTCCATTCAAATCACATATGCATTTCTTATTCTTTTTCCTTTTCTTTGGAGAAACTTTTTGTCCCCTTTTTGTTATTATTTTTTTTCATTTTTTTCTTTTCTATTTCTTTTTCTTTTTCTACGACAAATACATATGGTTAAAGCAAATTGATACATGAATGTACACCCATTTTTTCAAAATTTTCAATGAATACCCAAAATAAACTTTTATTCTCTCTACCAATGTTTTTCCAAAATTTTCTCCACAGTTAAATGACACACACACCTCAACCTAAGCTAATGAAAGATGCAATTCAAGGTTATTCATGGTTTTTTGCTTAGGTTAGTGATGTGGCAACAATTAGAACGAAAGGGGATTAAAAACTCAAAAGTGGCTTACAATGGTAGATATAAGCGTATGGCTAGATGGGTTAGTAAGCTTTAATTGAAAAAAGGCCTCAATCATGCTAAATGCATTCAAAACATCAAATATCAGAAATAAAGAATCAAGGAAATCTAAGATCAAAATCATAGAAGGAGCATAGCACACAAGAATAAATATTGTGGTTAAAATATGCAACCACACATTAAAAGCTCAAATCTCACTTGGTGTCTTGTTCCATCTGTCTTTTATGTTCCATGAAAAAATTCAGGCAAGTCTAAAAGTAATTTTCAGAATCAAAACAATAGAATGTCCTAAAAGAATTTTATCTTGAAAATTTTTTGTTGTTTTTGCCAAGATTATTTCCTATGTATGTATGTATGTTGTGTTGGATGAAATTTCAAAAATTTCCTAGTTCATTTCCTATTTTCCACTATCAAAAAATCATCATGAACAATTAGGAAAAAATTGAATTAGGTGCCATACTATTCACAATATCCAATCACAACTTCTATCTATAAAATATATGCCCATCAAAAAATGCAAATGCAATATATATAAACTAAAGTAAAAGTGCAATTCTAGAAATGAAACTAGAGATAAACCAGGATATATAGAACAAATCAAAATAAGAGTGTGTAGTGCAAAAGTCAAAAGTACTAGTAAATATCTACAAAAGTATAATAACAAAAAGCAAAAAAGAATTGCAAAGTGTTCAGAAAGAAAGTTTACACCCCAAAAGTCAGAAATCCTCTCCCACATTTAAGGGTTGCACAGTCGTCTGTGCATAGATGAGAATCTGGGGGACGGATGGCTCTAGGAGTCTTGATGTGCGAAAAACGATCTGACACAAAACTCACCGGCAAGTGCACCGGGTCGCATCAAGTAATAAAACTCACGGGAGTGAGGTCGATCCCACAAGGATTGAAGGATTGAGCAACTTTAGTTTAGTGGTTGAATTAGTCAAGCAAACAAGTGTTGATTGTGTGAAATTGTGTTGACAGGAATTAAATTGCATGGAATGTAAAGGGGAGTGGGTGATTTGCAGGAAATTAAAGGGAACAAAAAGAAAAAGAGCTGAATCTTAAAGTGCAAGTAATGTAAATTGCAGAAACTTAAAGTGCAAGAAATATAAATGACTTGAAAAATAAAAGGGGAATGGGAATTGGATCTGCAGGAATTAAACAGGGAAGCCCATTTGCTGTCATCCACGTTTGAGCCAACGTTTGAGGTCAAACGTGAGCTCAAACGTGGTTCTTCCCAGGCTCCCTTTTTGGCCAATGTTTGGCCCAACGTTTGAGGCAAACGTTGGCGCAAACGTGGCTCATCTAAACCATCAATCAGAGGGGCTTTGCCATGCTCTTCCTTGCCAAAATGTAGCCAACATTTGACCTCACGTTTGAGGCAAACGTTGGCTCAAACGTTGCCGTGCCCAGGAGTGCTCTTTTTCATTCTTTTTGGCTCCAACGTTTGACCTCACGTTTGAGGCAAACGTTGGTGCAAACGTTGCCTTCCCCTGCTTCTTCTTCAGCCAACGTTTGCCTTAATGTTTGAGGCAAACTATGCTCAAGGATTTCTTTCAATTAGAATGGAGTTGAGGAATTACATGTACTATCCAGTGAGTGAAGTGATTAAGTGACAGTGGGGTGAACTCTAAATTATATGTTCATGCAAGGGTTTCAGTGCTTACTAGTCCTTACATATTGGAAGTCTTAGGTCCTAGGACTTTCACCCAAATGATATCATGGAGATCTCTCTATAGGTAATCACCTTGAAGCAGCTTATAGTTGCTGTGCTTTGGCCTTGACTCTAACTGTCATGTCTCAAAGCGGCTCTTTAGATAAGCTTTCAATTAATACTCCTAAACCAGTTGGTTTTAAGGTATTAGGTGTTAAAGCACCCCTAAGGATTTACTTACTCAAGCCTCTCTCTTTGACACAATTCGACCACAAGCATTTACTAGGATAATAACTCTTTGAGTTCTTGTTTCTTTTTTTTTTCTTTTCTGCCTAGTAATTGAGGCTCAGAGCTTTGGGCCCTTTTCTTTTTTTGCTGCTTCTTGGATCAATAAATGTTTGAGAATCTCCACAATACTTCTTTGAACTCTATGTCCTGCCTATGAGCTCCCATGCAAGTTTTCATAAGTATGCAACCTCAATACGTAATCACACAACTAGAACCACCACTTCTCCTAATCTTTTACTTACCTCAAAATTGTTTAATTCCTCAATCCTTCTTTTCAAAGAACTGTCATGTGATGCCTTCTCGAGAAATTGAGTGCAAGCAAGTTTGGAGAGTATAGGGTTGTGATTATTCAAGCATCTCAATTATTAGGTTATAGAAAAACTATATTATGCAGACAGACAGGGGTACAATATCACTTCCAATCATAACAATTTTGAATAAAAGAGAGTCACTTAACAATACAACCTGTTGGGGTTCACCTGCTTTACTCCTTCTCAACGCCATTGTTGATCTGTGTATCCCTCTTTGTCTCTTTGGCTGATGGTGCTTAATCCTTTCTTAGATTCAAGTGACTGCCTACAATAAACTTTGAAAGTTGCTTGTTCCCCAAGCACTCTAAAATGGTTAGCATGCATGTATGTTTGTGGGCTCTTGAACTTAGATTGGTGTGCGAACACCAAACTTAGTTCCTTTCCTTATATAGTAATTTGTTCATATGCAGAAAACCACATGTGCTCTTAGTAAGAAAACACACTATAAACTAGAAAAGCAAGCTATGATCTAGAGAACAGACTTCGAACTAAAAACTAAACAATTGTTAAGTAGCTTCTCTGGTGTTTAGAGCTGGCACTGATTATGCAGAAGGTAAAAATGTATTTTTAAATTAGATTTTTGGTAGAACACCAAACTTAAAATCCTTCACTCTCCTTTAAATTGTTTTGGTGTGACACCAAACTTAGCTCCTTGCACTACAGATAACACTACTCTACATTTTTATTGAAATAGCTATGAAAAGAAAACTACCTCAGGTTGGGTTGCCTCCCAACAAGCGCTTCTTTATTGTCACTAGCTTGACATTCTCCATCCTCTGATCATGGAAGTTGAGAATTCTGTTGCCTTTGAGTTTTTCCTCTCACTGTGGGTTTTCTTTCCTCTATTTCTTCTTGAGGAACTTCTCTGTGGTGCTTCTTTTTGATCATTGTTTCTTTTCCCATAGTCTTCTCACTGTCTTCCATGATTTCTTTCCATTTCTCCCACCTAGAAACTTTTTCATTGTCCTTCAGGTTGTCTTCAGTGGCTCTGGGGAAAGTATTTGCCCTCTTCTCACCCATTTCTGCAAGGTACTCGACCAGTTGTTCCATCTGCCTCTCAATTCTTCTGATTGAAGCTTCCTGGTTCTTTCTTGTCACCTCTTGATGCTCCATCATTCTCGCTATTGAAATTTCCAAGTTAGTGATCTTCTGAGAATGGTTCAAATGTATGAGATGGACTGGTGGCTGTGGAAAACCTTGCGAAGGAAATTCACATGCATTGTGTGGGTAAAAGGTAGGTGTTGCAAAGGTACTCTGTGGATTTTGTGGGTTATTATGAGATTGAGGGTGCATGTTTTGTGAGCATTGGTTTTGTTTGGCATTATTGGATGGATGACTTTGGTTGTTTGTGATCATGGGTTTGCCTATGTTGGAACCCCTTTGTTCCTGATGTTGATAATCCCCCATTCTTAGATAAGAATGTGGCTTCCATGGTAGAAATTGTGCATTCACTGTAGTAGAATGTAGAAAATCAATTTGTCTAGCTATTGACTCCAATTGTTGCTGAGTTTGATGGTGTAGCTGTTTGTTTTGATTCATGACTGCCTTCACTCCCTCAAGATTCATCACTTCCTTTTCTGAAATTGCATTCTGTGGTTTCTCAAATGAGTGTTGGTTATTGACTCTTTTGTCATTGAATTCTGCAGTTCCTTGGCCGGTTGCTGTTGCTTTGAGTAAGCCATCTGAGAAGTAATCTACTGCTCTTCTTGTTTCTGAGGTTAATCCTTCATAGAACGCTTGGAAACCCACTTTGTCACTTGCTTTCTTGTATCATTCCCATGCTTTGAATAATGGTTCTTCCTCTCCTTGTATGAATGGGTGTATTCCCTCTTTCATCTTGATGTTTTGTTGGGATGAGGAGAATTTGGCTAGAAACTTGGCAACCAAATCATCCCAACTAGTGATACTTCCTTGGGGAAAGGTTTCAAGCTATTGTGCCGCTTCATCCCTCAGTGAGAAAGGAAATAACAAAAGCTTATAGGTATCATGATTTACACCATCGAGATTGACAGCACCACAAGTCCTCAGAAAAATGGATATGTGCTGTTTAGGATCCTCCAATGGATTTCCACCATAGGAACAATTGTTCTTGATTAGTGTGATGAGTTGCGGCTTCATGTTGTGGTGTTCTTCTTTCTCAGAAACTCCTTCTTCAATGATATCCTTCCCTCTGGCCTCTCTTCTTTCCTGTGACATATAAATCAACAAGCAGAACACACAGTGGTACTTTTGAAAATTGAGTGTAGTCAGTTGAGACAAAACTTCAAACAGTTAGTGGGAAAACGATCCGACACAAAACTCACCGGCAAGTGCACCGGGTCGCATCAAGTAATAAAACTCACGGGAGTGAGGTCGATCCCACAAGGATTGAAAGATTGAGCAACTTTAGTTTAGTGGTTGAATTAGTCAAGCAAACAAGTGTTGATTGTGTGAAATTGTGTTGACAGGAATTAAATTGCATGGAATGTAAAAGGGAGTGGGTGATTTGCTGGAAATTAAAGGGAACAAAAAGAAAAAGAGCTGAATCTTAAAGTGCAAGTAATGTAAATTGTAGAAACTTAAAGTGCAAGAAATATAAATGACTTGAAAAATAAAAGGGGAATGGGAATTGGATCTGCAGGAATTAAACAAGGAAAAGCAAAACTTAATAGAATGAAGAGTAGTTGATGTAATTAATTGAACCGGATCTCAAAACTAAAAGGAAAATAAACTTGGTGTAGTAATTAAACAAGGAAATTAAAATGGAAATCAATAGATCTCAGGACCCAAGAGACTAGATAACTAAGTCTAGATCTCAATGCCTTCTTAGATCCAAATTTAGAGAGAAAATGCCAAATTACAGAAGAGAGCAATGTAGGAATGTAAATTCAAGTTCAATTTCCAGAAGTTGCAGTAAGAAAAACAAAGAGATCTCAAGGTGAGATTGAGACAGAATTTCCTCAATTCTTCAACACCCAAGACTCAAGACGAGTGTAGATGAAATTTAAAACAAGAAAACTAAGAGGAAAAGAATTCAATTCTCCTTCCCCAAGACTCAGAATCTCCAAAACTCGAAACCCAAAAGATCTCTACTGTGAATACTATGAAAATTCTTAAAGAAAACTCTAAAAAGAAAAGCTCCCTTAAAACTTCAAATCCTAAGCTATTTATACACTTTCTTCAAATGATCATTAAGCCTTGAATTGGGCCTTTAGTCTTGATGGAATTGGGTTGATAATAGCCTCCGTTGATTACTCTTGGTGTTGGGAAGAAATTCATTTGTGAACCGGGCCATGAACCATTTACGTTTGAGTCAATGTTTGAGGCAAACGTTGACACAAACGTCCCTTGTGTGAGGCATTATGCAGATAGCCCATTTGCTGTCATCCACGTTTGAGCCAACGTTTGAGGTCAAACGTGAGCTCAAACGTGGTTCTTCCCAGGCTCCCTTTTTGGCAAACATTTGGCCCAACGTTTGAGGCAAATGTTGGCGCAAACGTGGCTCATCTAAACCATCAATCAGGGGTGCTTTGCCATGCTCTTCCTTGCCAAAATGTAGCCAACGTTTGACCTCACGTTTGAGGCAAACGTTGGCTCAAACGTTGCCGTGCCCAGGAGTGCTCTTTTTCATTCTTTTTGGCGCCAACGTTTGACCTCACGTTTGAGGCAAACGTTGGCGCAAATGTTGCCTTCCCCTGCTTCTTCTTCAGCCAACGTTTGCCTCAACGTTTGAGGCAAATGTTGGCGCAAACGTTGGCTCTTCTCCAGGGTGTTCTTCAGCTGCTTCTCACATTTGAGTTAACGTTTGAGGCAAACGTTAGCTCAAACGTTAATCCCTCTTTTCAAGCCCATTCTTGCAACCTTCTTCCAAGCTTTATTCCACCTATCATCAATCAACAATTGTATCAAAGTTATACCACAATCATGAGAGTTATTCTTCTTCTTGTCATATGAGCAATTATGGCACAAAAACTCATGAAAATGCATCAATTTATCCATGGTTGATTGAATCAAAGGAAACATGAAATTCAACCCAATTGACTTACTTATGGCTTAAGAAAGTGCATAAAACTAAATGAAAACAAAGGAAAAAGACTAGTGAAACTAGGCTAAGATGACTTGTCATCAAGTCTCCACCTCCAGATGGTGGCTGTAGGTGCTCTTGTGGCTGGTACACTATCATGTTAAATGTCGGCCTCCTCAGCGTCCTCCTCCTCCACGCCGGCTTGGGTGAATCCGCAGGAGCTGGGCCAGGGTCTCCTCCCTCAAGCTTCACCACCAACTACTGAAAACGACGTGTATTGCGGTGCTCATTGTGGCAGACCTCCTGCAGAAGCTCCTGGACCAACTCATAAATAGGCCGGGTAGAAGATGTAGTAGTTAATGATGGTGGTGGTGCTGATAATGATGATGGCTCTGCTGTCTTCCTCTTCTTGGTGCTCTTCTTTTCCAACTCCTTCCACTCCTCAAATGGCAAAAACCACTGGCCACTCAGGACTTTAAACATAAGGTCATTTGGCCTCGTCTCCACTCCAGCTGCTGTGGTCAATCTCATAATAAGTGATGGGAAAAAATCTTAAATTTTTGTTGCTGGTTCACCTTCCACATCAACTCTCTGATAAGAGGTAAGATCACTATCTTCTTACCCTCTAAGATAGCCCAAAGAAGTATAGATACATGGACTCTGATGTGGGTAGCGTGGGTGCTGTGCAACAGATAATCAGTGACTATTTACTGCCATATCCTTGCTTCGGGAGTGAGGTTGGAGCATGCAATACCAATGGGGGCAGCTTTCTCCCCTGAACTGTACTCCCAGAGGGCTTCAGGGTGGCCAATCTTCTTCAGAATAGTATCCAATGGGATCGTGCCCTTGATGACATCTGCCATTATCTTCGGATAGGCATCTCGGCTAGGCAGTATGTGTGGAAGCTACAAGAGGTCCTCACATGCCTGTGTGGAGGTATCTAACTATTGTCCTCTAAGGAACAGTGTCTCTACTTTTCACTCAGTAGATTCCCATAAAATTCTCGTACAACAGACTCACTAATCTCCATTGAATCTTGCTCAAGCTAACAACAAAAGAAAGCTTGCTGGGAGGCACTCAAAACAGGGGATTTCAACTTGCTCTTCTCTCCCCTTGAGGTCATTCCTCTTAACCAACTGGAAGAAAAGGAAGAAAGTTGAGCACAACATGTCAAGCTAATGACATTAAAAGAGCGCTTGTTGGGAGGCAACATTTCCTTTCTTTGCTTTGTTGGGAGGTAACATTTCCTTTCTTTGCTTTGTTTATTTTCAATAATTTCGCATATGATTACATTCTAAGTTTGTTGTTGCCATGCAACAATTTGATTTTCAATCTTCATTGGGTACTTGCATCATTCTAAAATGAAAGTGTCACACTAAGTTTGGTGTTTCCACTTATTTTTCATGTTATGTACCATGCACGCCATTTATTAATGCAATCACATTGTCTCTGTTTCCTTTCTTGTGCCTTTATTGTATCCTTAATTTTGCTTGCTTAATTACATGCATTACTCACATTTCATTGATTAAGACATTCTTGATCCATCATAAACCCCATCACCACTGCTTTAATTGTTGCTTGAGGATAAGCAAGTTTGGTGTGGAAAGTGGAAGAATAGGAGGAAAATGACAACAACAATGAAGATGAACTACAAGGTGGTAAAGTTTCTTTTCCTCTCATTTGTTTCTAGTGCATTTAATTGCATGATTGTCTCTGATTTTCTCTGTATGCATGTGTGTTATGAATAAGCATAGCTTGAATTTTGAATTGTGACATGTTGTTGTGACATTATGATTGCCATTGGTGCACAAAATTGTGATCTCAACGGTGCCAAAAACTTTCTACGCACGTTTATAATCTCAATTTTTCTTCACAACTCCGCACAACTAACCAGCAAGTAATAAACCTTACGTGAGTAAGGGTCGATCCCACGGAGATTGTAGGCTTGAAGCAAGCTATGGTCATCTTGTAAATCTTAGTCAGGCAGATTCAAATGGTAATGAGGTTTTGATAATTAAAATATAAATAAAATATAAAATAAGATAGAAATACTTATGTAATTCATTGGTGAGAATTTCAGATAAGCGTATGGAGATGCTTTGCTCCTTCTAGACCTCTGTTTTCCTACTGCCTTCATTCAATCATTCATACTCCTTTCCATGGCAAGCTGTATGTTGCGGGATCACCGTTGTCAATGGCTACCGTCCTCCTCTTAGTGAAAATGGTCCAAATGTGCTGTCACCGCACGGCTAATCATATGTCAGTTCTCGATGATGTTGGAATAGATTCCATTGATCCTTTTGCGTCTGTCACTATGCCCAACACTCGCGACTTTGAAGCTCGTCACAGTCATCCCTTCCCAGATCCCACTCGGAATACCACAGACAAGGTTTAGACTTTCCGGATCTCAGGAATGGCCGTCAATTGATTCTAGCTTATACCACGAAGACTCCGATCTTTTGGAATAGAGGCTAAGAGATACATGCTCAAGCTATAGCAGATAGAATGGAAGTGGTTGTCAGGCATGCGTTCATAGGTGAGAATGATGATAAGTGTCACGGATCATCACATTCATCAGGTTGAAGTGCGAGTGAATATCTTGGAATAAGAATAAGCTTGAATTGAATAGAAAAATAATAGTACTTCGCATTAATTCATGAGGAATAGCAGAGCTCCACACCTTAATCTATGGGGTGTAGAAACTCCACCGTTGAAAATACATAAGTGATAATGGTCCAGGCATGGCCAAATGGCCAGCCCCCTAAGCGTGATCAAGAGATCAAAAGTGATACAAAGATAGACTCAAAATTGATCAAAAGATGTGAAATAAAATAACTAAAAGTAGCTTTTATACTAAACTAGTAGCTAGGGTTACAGAAATAAGTAAATGATGCAGAAATCCACTTCCGGGCCCACTTGGTGTGTGCTTGAGCTGAGCATTGAAGTTTTGCATGTGTAGAGGCTTCTCTTGGAGTTAAACGCCAGGTTGCAGCCTATTTCTGGCGTTTAACTCTGGTTTGTAACCTGTTTCTGGCGTTTAACTTCAGAATAGGGTAGGAAGTTGGCATTTGAACGCCAGTTTGCATCGTCAAAACTTGGGCAAAGTATGGAGTATTATATATTGTTGGAAAGCCCTGGATGTCTACTTTCCAACTCAATTGAGAGCGCGCCAATTGGGTTTTTGTAGCTCCAGAAAATCCATTTCGAGTGCAGGGAGGTCAGAATCCAACAGCATCTGCAGTCCTTTTTCAGCCTCTGAATTAGATTTTTGCTCAAGTCCCTCAATTTCAGCCAGAAAAAACCTGAAATCACAGAAAAACACACAAACTCATAGTAAAGTCCAGAAATGTGAATTTTGCATAAAAACTAATAAAAACATAGTAAAAACTAATTAAATTATACTCAAAACTACCTAAAAACAATGCCAAAAAGCGTATAAATTATCCGCTCATCAGCCATCTTGAACTTTTTTGAGTCAAAATAATTAAGTAATCATGATCATAAACAAACAAGGTAATTAAAGAAGAACCTAGCATGAGCATATAAGTATTGGAAGGCTAGCATGACTATTGTTGCTTGTCCCCAAGCAATTGAAAATCAAATAGGATAAAAAGAAGAGAATATACAATAAGTTTCAAAAATATCAATGAAGATTAGTTTCAATTAGATGAGCGGGACTAGTAACTCCTTGCTTCTGAATAGTTTTGGCATCTCACTTTATCCTTTGAAGTTCAGAATGATTGGCGTCCATAGGAACTCAGAATTCAGATAGTGTTGTTGATTCTCCTAGTTCAGTATGTTGATTCTTGAATACAGCTACTTTATGAGTCTTGGCCGTGGCCCTAAGCACTTTGTTTTCCAGTATTACCATCGGATACATAAATGCCACAGACACATAACTAGGTGAACCTTTTCAGATTGTGACTCAGCTTTGCTAGAGTCCCCAATTAGAGGTGTCCAGGGTTCTTAAGCAC